>NC_059433.1:96225534-96358034 GCF_021028975.2 Sphaerodactylus townsendi
GTAGTTATTATTGGTGTCATATATTTGCAGGCATCCCAGTGCAAGCTGAAGATGTCACTAGTACAAAAGATCCTTCAATGGAGTCTTTTGCCTGAAGGCCCCAATTTTTCTCATGTTGCTCACTACTGCTACTTACCCTCTTCTTATTCATCATTTCCCCCTATTTTCCACCCTGTTGCCTGAAACCTCTGTTTCTAACAATAGGACTGCAGGATGGGATTGGTGAGGAAATTTGTGAGAACCCTCCAAATGATCCACTTGCTCCAGGATCTACAAGCTGGCAACTGCAAGGCTCATTAAACTGTGGGACAGATAGGAGTATGAAAGTTATTTTGTTCTTCTCTGGTACTGAATTAAATCTCCTATGCCGAAGACCCTTGAGACGATTATTTACAATTACAGTTGAATATAGAGAAAGTCATGCACATTTACGTTCCATTGATTACAAAACTATCCAGGTTGTACCCCTAAAGCACAGGTGTCAAACTCGCGGCCCTCCAGATGTTATGGACTACAGTTCCCATCATCCACTGCCAGCATCATGCATGAGCCTTGCAGTTGCCAGCTTGTAGAATAGGGGGAAATGATGAATAAGAAGAGGGTAAGTAGCAGTAGTGAGCAACATGAGAAAAACATGATGCTGGCATGATGCTGGCAGTGGATGATGGGAACTGTAGTCCATAACATCTGGAGGGCTGCGAGTTTGACACCTGTGCCCTAAAGGGTAAGTAATATAAACTTCAAGAGATGAATACATTGTATTTTTCACCCATAGAATGAGATAAAGAAAAAATATTTTCTGTTTTGGCATACTTTGTTTAATAGTTATTCAAAACACACATACAATTGTTTTGTATTTCCAGTTTTACATGGAAGTGGAACTATTAAAATCTAAATCATAAAACATATGGTGATCATAAAAAAATGCATAGCCTTTCAGTTATATTAAAAAGCCTATCTGGCAATTTAATGCATTTTTGAACATATTTTAAATGAATGAAAACAGAGGGGGGAAAGCCCCAACATGCAAGATTAAAAATGTGCAAATTATTACTCTTATGGAATGGTATGCATTTTGAATTGCCATTTGGGTGGAAATATACAGAAGGTCTAGACATTATTTTATCCCCAAACATAAGTATGGATGCTATAATAGTTTTATGATCAAAAGTAAATCCAAAGGGAATGTTTTAAGTGTATAGGCTACAGACTATTTGAATCCATTAGGAATGCATTAATGATCAAAGAAGCGCAGATGCTCCTGAATAAAGCACTTATATTGCCCTTTAGTTGCCACAGTTCTTCTTCCCTTAGTTTAACAGAAACACACCATCTAAGGAAGCATCTGACACACACACAAAAATGATATTTTCACTCTACTGTCGGCCCTAAATTACATCCCTGTGAGAGCGGTGTTAGTCATGTCATGCCATTTTACTAAGACAAGAGCCAGAAAGAAGTACATTGCCCACAAAAGAGTCACATTTCAAATGCCCTTCTCTGGCCCCTGCTGCATTGACAGGATCTGTGACAAGAGAGCTGAACAGTTTTGTCATCCTCTGGTTGATAGGCTTATGTTTGTAGCAGTCCCATCTTTAGTTGGCTCTACCATAGACAAGATTGGGGGAGGACACCGTTATTCTCTGGTACTCTTCAGATCATATTACTCAGGTAATCTTCTTGTCTTTCTTCTCCTGTGCTGCTGGGTTTGTTCCAGGAAAAGTAAGAGGTGCTGAATTACTATTTTTGTTATTGTACAGACCTGTAACTCAACTCCAGCCTTCCTTCATTATCTCCTCAAGACTTCAGGGCTAATTGACAGCAAGTCTTTATATGTTGATTTGTTCTCATTAGAAGTCCTTGTGCCCTTGAATAAACAGGTAATGTAATAACTTTAATTACTCCTGTAATTAGATGTATCTAAAGCACCTGTTCTTTGGCATTAAAAGAAAATCTAAAATAGTTTTTTTTTGTTCTGGAATGTGTGGGGGGCGGGCTTTTTCCCCACCTGACTGAATAGCATCCACACCAGTTGAAAAAAATCTCAACCAAGTAGTCACGGTAGTATATGTGAAAAAGGAAACAAAGAAACTTTGACTGTAGTGTAGTAAAAGTGAATTATAACCAAGTCCCAACTTAAGAGATAGTATGCTATTTAAGACACAAGTCAATGCACATTTAGTCAGTTAGCCTCACTGAAGATAGGCTCAAGCTGCATGATGCACCCACAGAGCAATCCTAAACAGAGTCACACCCTTTGAACCCCATTAATGTTAATGGACTTATAAGGATAGAACTCTGTTTAAAAAACCAACCCATGCAGACAGATATATCTACATAAAAACTCCAATCATTACCCACAACAAAAAGGGGGCATAGCTTCATGGAAAGAAATGCTGTTTGCCATCTGAAGATTTTTGTGTATTATTTTACCATTTAAAATTTATAGTTTTATGGTATTTTATGTGGTGTTATGTTGTGATGTTTTCATATGTTATTGTACACCACCCAGAACCCTCTGGGGGTGGGTGGTATATCAAGTGGAACAATTTTAAAAAAATTCTGGTAGACCATGCAAAACTGATCTGTGAACCTCATCTTCTCACTGATGAACTGAATTACCTAAACTGAACTCTGGAAGCAAATGGCAACTCCACAACAGAAATCAGAAGAGCTATAAAACCAAGAGAAAAACACAGGGCAGGAGAAACTGCCCCCCATGGGGAAGGTATTTCTACTGTAAATCAAGGAAATAATTGATCGAATGGGAAAACTGATGTAAAAAGATAACCTTCAAACAGTCTTCAGACCCACCAGGAAAATACAAAAAATCCTATGGTCAGCAAAGGACACAAGGGATCCTCTTACCTCCACAGGAGTCTATAGTATACCATGCAGTTGTGAACAAGTATACACAGGGACTACAAAACACAGCATTCTGACAAGAATGAAAGAACATGAACGTCCGTTGCTGACTAATCTAACCTGAATGCTGACTAATCCAACCAGAATGCTGACTAATCCAACCTGAAAAATCAGCAGTAGCTGAACATGCTCTAAACCAAGCTGGACATAGGGCCTTATTTGAAGACAAGAACTTTTGATCACTCCAACAGCTACTATGCCAGACTACACAGGTCCACAAACACCAGGATAGTTTCAACAAAAAGAAAGAGTCTGAAAATCAACAAAACCTGGTAATCAGTACTAAAAAACACCATAACCAAAAAACAGAGACATTCAAGGGAACTGCAATGAACTTCACCCAGACACATGCTAACGCAGTTGTAAATGCAATTGTTAGTTGCAAGTGCAAATACAAATGAAAATGGAAATGCAGTTGTGAATATGGTTGCAATGCAACAGCAAATGCAACTGTAAATGAACTCCATACAAACACATGCAAATATGCCTCATCCCCCTGTGAGGTAGACAAAAATACGTATGCACCCCTTCAATACAATCACTCCACACTGTGCCATAGAGAGAAATCCATCTCACAGTGATATACCTGATGATTCCTGCCATAGATGTGGGCAAAATGTTAGGAACAAAAACTACCAGACCATGGCCACACAGCCTTGAAAACTCACAACAGTAATCTGTTTAGAATTACGTTGCTAATTTAAAACACACTGATTTCAACAGTCTGAATACTCACCAACCGTTGCTGAGTTATGTCCTCTATTGTTTTAGAGGCAAGGACTGTTATACATTCTTACAGTAACTAGCATTAGTAAAAGTGGCCTCAGACACTTGTACCAGACAGCCAATGAAGCAATTAGAAAAATGAAAAGGACTAGCTGCTATAGAATCACGAATGTAGTCATGTGGGAGAGATTTTTGGCCACTCCCACTTTGTTGTGCTCCCTCTCCAATCAATAGTACTAGAAGCTGTATCCAAAGGAGGGAATTGGCAAAATCAATTTTCTTTCTTCATGTGGAGCACTAGGGAATTGAACCTGGTTCTCCAGATTAGAATCCATCTTTCTTAACCATTACATCATACTGGCTTTCATGGTGAAATGCTTCTTAATTAAAAACAGAAAAATAAATTAGCAAGAATTCATGTTCTTTCTTTTTTCTTCCTTCTTGTCTGAAAATGAGAGTCAGCTGAAGTTTCATTGCTGTTGTGGCTCTCCACAACCACTTCCAGGTTCCTGAGTCTAAAAATCCAGATCAAATCCTTAACACTGCTGTTAAAACCCGGTGAAGTCAATGGCAGTTAAAAAGTCCAACCAGAGATAGCATTGCACCACTATGATCACAGCAACTGTTGTAGTCACACATACTCAAACACTTTTGATTCATAGAATTCTTGTGGGTATGTAAAGGGCAAGGATGGGTGTTTATTTGAACCTTGATGAGAAAGAAATTATGTGACAGAAAAAGCAGTGGTGGTGTATGTCTGCACATACCCTTAGGTGAGCTAGAACAGACAGATTTCTACAAAGACTAAGGTTCTTTAAAATGCAAATTAGTAGAAGCAAGTTCAACACTGACTACAGGAATAAACAGCCATATTGTCGTTCAAAACTACTTAAAAAGATACATCCAGCGAGCCATGCTTAAAATAGTGAGGGTCTAGATTGCGTGCAGATGGTGAGACCCTTCTCCGGCAAATGAAGACACTATGACAACAGGCTTGGAAAATGGATTGGGCCGCAGCCCAATTTATTAACATATAACAACATAACTATTTACAGAGAAGCTGGGCAGCAAACGGGTCACAACATCAAGCGATCCCCAATCTCCATTGGGGCCACCTGCAGGAAGCGGGAGCCCCAGGGTCAAACCCGGGCTTCAACCCTTCCTGCTGCCAATGAGGAGGCGAGCACCGGCTAAGCCTACCGGCCGCCTACCGACCCGCCATCCTCCCCAAGCTTGCTGGGGTGTCGGGCACCGGCTAAGCCTACCGGCTTGCCTACCGGCCCACCCCACCTTCCACAGGGCACAAGCATGGGAGAACCCCACATGCTGCGACACCCATTGCCAACCCGCCGGGCTGCGACAAAGCAAACAAGTAAATAAACCTAACAAACAGGGAGGGAGGGTGGGCCACGCCTTTCCGAGTCTCGCCGCCAAGAAGGACGATCTCTGGGTGTGGCGCCCCTTTTATACCTAGGCTCCTCCCGCCTTTTAGGCCTGGAGCCAATCATTGCAACCCTCCTGCAGCATGCTGGCCAGCATTGCTTTTGCAAGCAACCCCTTCGCCTCTTTTTGCTCACCACAGCCGCAATGGCTGCCCCCGGTGATTCGGTTGCTGCTATTTGTTGAATTCAGGCCTGTATCCCCAATTTTTTTCTAAGTATGTAAGAACCATATTACTCCTGATTCAAACTGGTGAGAACATTTTTTTGTATAGCATGCTTTTGAAAAACACAATAATACAAAAGCAAAAGACTTAACTTTGGATGTAGCAGTTCTGGCCTTCCCTAAATGAATGTGTACTCTTTAATTAAATGTTATTTAAAATAAAGTACTTGGAGTGTGATGGTCTATTTTGTAATAGGTAACTCTTCATGGCATTCCATCTCAACATGACTCCTGTATTTATTGAGAGGAATGACTCCTAATAGCCTGTGTGTTTTCAGTGGCAAGTAGAATACAGGCTAATTGCAACTAACCACCAACTCAGTTTAGTAAAACTTGAAGCCTCCTGACCAGTCAGACAAATCCATTAGGATTTTATTGGGTCCTAAAAAGAGTTATGTGATTCCCTAGGATCCAATCCTTGTCAATCAGGCATGGTAAATTGGATTCTTGAATAGGGAAATCCCTAAGGGAGAGTAGATGTTATCTAGATCAGATGCAGTGATTTTTTTCCGACTCTGTGCTCACTAGGTTCTGTTCTCTCTTTAGTGAACCAATAAAACCATAATAAGTATTGATTAACCCATTACTGAGCATTATCCGCTGACTTTTGCCTGACTGTATTTAAACACAACACACTGCCTTTCATGCTGCCATTGCGCAGCAGTTCTCTTTGACTTTGGCAGACTTGCCTAGTTTGTGATAGGTTTTGGTCTTCAGAATGTCTCAAGTTATTCACTGTAAATTTCAGATATGCTATTATAAAGCACAGACACTGGACTGCATCACAGACATCAGTTTAAAAGACAAAAGGAAAAAAAAGGAGTGGGGGGGGGGCTTCAATTACTTTTGCTGATGGCCAAATATTTTTTAGCTAATATTCAATCCTTAAATTGAAGAATGTCTGTCCCTTTACTGTATTTTGATCATAGTGCAGCTTTTGACAGTTGTGCCATGCTGAGTTCATTCTTCAGCCAAAGTCAGAGCACATTGGAGCACTCGTGTGGCATTTGAGAGACAGTGAGGCTGCCACAGCCTGAAACCAAGGAGGTTTGTAGTGCGGAGGTGGGGTGAGGAGTTTAGATTCACTGTAAACAGATGGACTGTTCACATGCAAAGCCTCTACCATGTGTCACTGCCAATCTAGCAAGATTGTAGAGCCCTCTGCTAATCATTAGCTTGTTGGTGGCTCTCTGAATTTCATTCTGAGTGCTGCTCAATACTTGGGAATACAGAGATCACTTCAATAAATTAAGTTTGATTATAGGGAACAAGGTCATGAGCTGAATGGTCACAGGTCGAACCTGAGACATCACTGGAAGTATTTAAAAATAACATAGTGGGGTTTTAGGAACTAGCTTATTTTTATCTCTTGCTGAATGCTGGCAACATTTGCTGGAAGAAAGGAGAATGTTGTTTGAGAACTGGATTTGTATCTATCTATTTTTAGATGTTTTCAAAAGTCTGTGACTGTTCTGTTCATCGTGCAATAGCCATTTGATAGTGATTTTTTTCTTCCAATACATTATCAAAATAAATTATATTCACTTCCTTAGATGTAGAGAAAGTATAGCTGAAAACTGGGACAAGTATTAATTTAGGACTGTGAAGAAACTGACACTCCATCTTATGACCCTGAGGCTGTATTATTCAAGATACCCCATGATGGAAGGAAGTCTGTCTCCATAGCAATTACCTAAATCTTTTATCAGTCATTTCTGGAAAGAAAATTAGAGCAATTGTGTCAGGATGGTCATATGGGCAGAAATTGCACACTCATTCAAACCACTTATGTCTCTGACTTTGTCCTGGCTTGATGGCTGCTTTTGTTTACTCCTGTGCTTTTGAAAGCTTGATTGGACATGAACAGATGTGCCATGCTGTAATCACAAAAGGTTGGCCTTTGTTTTCCATCTATTTCTTTTATTCTTTTTCTAGGATTGTCACTAAATTATGCTGTGTTTCTGTTTATTAAGCAAATTATTCTGTGAAGGGTAAGAGCCGGCAAGGAGGAAAAGGGGAAGGAAGGAGAGAAAGAGAAGTCGGCCAGAGCTACTTAATATTAGCAACCACAATTTTCTCCTTGTTGTGGACTTAATTATTAGAGAAGCAGATAATATTTAATAGTACAGGTTAATTTGCTCGGACACTTCATTGGGGGGAAAATCGCAATTAAGAGCTGCTTCCTATTTCATCACATCATCTCACACTTGTAGAATTTTACTGACTAGATAATTGGCATCACTACAGTATGAGCTGCTTTGGGGGACAGTGGCCTAGTGAGCTTTTACAATTGTCCATTAACTTCAGAAGTATTAAATCTAATTAAAAAGGGAAGTTGGCACTATGCTGCAAAGGGTGCTTACTCTTTCTTACAGCTGAACATTTGGATTTTTTGAAGCACAGCTGGATTTGGAAATCAGAATATAATGCTTAACTGTTGATCAATATTAGCTGTGGCCTGTACTGAGTTCTATGAACAACAGCATAAGCTTTCCCTTCAAGTTCCTTGTTCGAGAAAATTTACAATTAATAGCTTTCTTACAACGGCAGAGATATCCCCTTCTTCAAGGCTCAGCTAGGGACCTGCCAGACTAATCTATTCCCAGTTTGCTGGCCATGGTCCTTTACTCTATCTGTCTTAGCATATTGATTTCTGAGCTGTCTTATTGGTTCCTAACATAATTATAGCAGGAGTGGGTCTCTTAGTACAGCTAATACATTTACACCATGGCATCTAGGGAAGCTTATTATAACAGCATCCGGTAGCAGTGCTATAGTTAAGGGTCAGTTGCCATTTCCATTAGAAACCCCATTTTTCAGAGGTTTGCGCCTTAGCTATTTTAATTTATATCAAACTAAAACTTGACAGAGTCATTGTCTGCCTGGATTAGATATAACATTTTTTATTATTAAAACTTATTTAAATCACTTCTTTAAGAATGCAAAAATGCACAGTTGTTAAAGGTTTCTTTTTCCCCTTAAAAATCTTGAAACCTTTTTCTTTAAAGTTAGGGTTTTTTGTAATAGAATGTTTAATTAAAAAAAACTGTTCAGGAAATGGCTGCAGTTCTAAAATCACGTTCCAGTTTTACTGTTTCCCAAAGTGCTTCTGCTTAACCAGGAACAATAATTAATTTCGGGTGTACAACTTCAGTGAAAATCTCCATGCTAAAGATTCTAAACTTCACCAGGTTAAGAATAAAATAATAGTGGATTTATTAATGTTCCAAACATCTGGCTGGCTAAGCTTGAAACAGTAAAAGTGATCAGCATGGAGCAACCGGGAAACATTTGTGTTATAGTCAACCTACGTATCACTATATTTTACTGTCCCATTTCAAGATACTCAAATAGAACCTTTCATTTT
Source organism: Sphaerodactylus townsendi (assembly GCF_021028975.2). NCBI lineage: Eukaryota > Metazoa > Chordata > Lepidosauria > Squamata > Sphaerodactylidae > Sphaerodactylus > Sphaerodactylus townsendi. Next base: position 96,234,218 of record NC_059433.1, read on the forward strand.
CAAGACTGTAACACCCAAACTATTTTACCAGGGCAAACCAGGTAGCATCTTGAACCAGCACAAGAAAATCAAAGAATATCCAAAATGTCTTAGGCCTTCTAAGATGGAAGCAATTTCTGTCTTTGGAACTGGAAATAACTGATTTGAGTCATGGTTAGTAGCCAGCCTTCCTTTCTATGGGGGCTGCCATATTTCCAAGTAAAGTTTCAAAGAACCATGAATGGAGAATCAGAATCAGAGATTTTCTCATACAACAGAAACTTTTTCTGTCATCTCAGCAAGCCCAAGTGTCCCTGTGCATTACACTATCTATGAATTATTTTGTTCAGGAAAGTTATTTTTAATTTTAGAATGTTTAATTGTTTATAATTGATGTTTTCCCTTAAAAATAACCTGGTTATGTTGTTGGATCATCCCACAGCCACCATTCCATGCTTAAAGCATCTAAAAAGAAAACTGTTTTAGGATCACTTAAGCATAAATTATTGCAAAAAACAAACATCCACCCCCCCCCCCCACCCCCAGGTTAATCATATGAATAGAATCCAATATTCTCTTTGGGTAGATACTGTCACCACTAATATTCTTTCATCAGAAATTTTCCTATTTTGAAAAGAATTATGAAAAGAAGGGTTCCTATTTAAACTGATCCTATCATGTTACTAATCCCTCTCCCTCAATAGTTGGGCTGGATGAACCAGTATGGCCTTGCACTCACTGGCCCACTTTGGATATAGCCCTAAATTCAATCCCCCCCCCCCAAAAAAAAAGCAGGAGGGAACAACAATGGGATTTTCCATATGGTTTATCAGCTTTTTAAACCAAGGACTTCTGAGTAGATTGTGCAGGTATATGCTTAATCTGGCCATTGAAAAATCACTCTAAATTGTTGCTATTAGTGGCAGAAAGAATTAGATCATAACTGTGGAGATAGGCAATGCCCAATTTACTTTGCAGTAATGTAAAATTGTGATAAGAAAATCTTCAAGAATGGAAAATTCTCAGGTGTTTCTTTGTGTGTTGGGGCGAGGGAGACATGGCTGGTAGAGATCTGTTAAAATCTTTTGCTTCTGAAAGAGTCATCTATCAAAATAATGCCACACAGATGTCAGGAAACTAGAAGCCAATAAAGAAATAGATCAGTTGAAACTGCTAAAATTCAAACAATTGAACAAAATCTCAGATTCCGGGAAAGACAAAAATGGCTAAAGCAAACTTAAAAATAGTCTTAATACATTTTACTTTTGAGTAGGATTTTATGGTAAGTGTTTTGCAATTTTTTGCAATCCTTTGAAAAATTATGAGTTTGGTGTATACATCTATCCATTTGTTAAAATATTCATGCATTCAAAATTAACAAAAATATTTTAACAGACTCTGCAAAACCGAGCTATTCCACCAGGTGTATGGTTGAGGCAGCCACAGCATTCCATCAAAGCCTCCCCAACAGGAATTTAGGAATGGGGAAACAAATCCAGTTTGCCAGATAAGAGTCGGCTGCTCATGTGGAGGAATGAGAAATCAAACCTGGTTCATCAGATTATAGTGTTCAATGTACTAGCATTATGGAGGATATGAAATATATAAGCAAAAGTTTTGAATAATGACTGTCCTAGCAGCTCAGTCCAACTCTGAAGACACATATGTAAAACACACACATAGGGATCTTGCCTTTCTTATGGTAGAGGTTAGCTGGAGATGCACATGTTTCAGAATTGTTTTGAGAATGTATATTATATTCATGAAATCATCCATGTGTTGCTAAAAATACTTTGTATGCCATGTCAAAACAAGGAAGAATTGCAACTATTTATTTCAGTGTTCCTAATTCTTGTCAGAATGTGACCTGGAACCGTGACACAGAATTTTTCAAAGTCAGCCTGGGAGAAAGGGTGTACATTTATCAATGTTTTTACCTTAGTCACCTATGCAGCAGCACTTGTGAAGGTCTGTTTTTATTTAATTCTCAAGATTTTGTTGTTAATAGAAAAACTGTCCCATAAATTAGGGAAGTGCTCAATTATGGTCTTGACAAAGATTGATTTCAGTCCTGCTATTGGTCACCACTGGCAAGTGAGGGTCAGCTCGAACAGCTACTGTGAGTGGTAGAAGCAGCTTAAAGGTAATAGCAATAAGCATTTTGCAAGCTAAAAAAAATGTCTGCACAGCAAGATCATACTGTTTTAATATTTCTAACATGTAACTTGCCCTCAACGTTTTGTTCTTGGAAACTGCTATCCATTCATTTGCAACCCAATTCCACATGTATACAGAAGCAAGGAATAATGTCAAGTCTACATTTTGGTCTTAGGCATGAACAGCCAATGAGATGAGAGTTTTACACATACAAAAATTGGCATTATGTTTCATTTTAAAACTTGGTATCATATGTGGAGTGGGCGGATGGGAGGATAGCACTACAAACTGGAGGCTTTAGGAAACATCTAATACTATGCACTCATCTCATTAATATATCTAATTCTCAACATGGCCAAATGCATAGATACTTTAACCCAGAGACTGGACCCTTCAACAGCTCAGATACATCCACATAGGTTCTTGACATAATAGATATGCATTGAGCTCAAAAATATTTTAACCTGAACTTTCCCTCTTCATTCTCACTGGAACTCACCTTGTGATCTCTATTCCCTTATGAATTTCTAATGGCTCCATGCAGACAGGGGGGAAGGATAGCATTTGGGAGTGGCGGGGCGGCTCACTGGTGAATTTTCCCCCTCTGCTGATATAAGGGCACCCATGCCAATGGAGACTGCAAACCTGTCAGTGTCTGGGCGACCCACTGCAGTGGCCAAACCCAGAAGTAGGCACCACCAGGGAGCTATGTTGGCTTCCAAGCCGACATTGATGGGGGAGGGACATTCTTGAGGTGGAGCCAAATTCAGTCAACTCCACCGGTGGTCCAGCCAATCCTCCTGATTTTCAAACTTATGCCATATGAAAGTGTGGAGGTAGCCCGTTTCCCCAGTGGGGCAATTTGGGTAACAGGAGGATTTTTTTTAGTTCCCTGAAGCCCCTTTAGAGGCAGTGTAGTGCTCCCTTCATGGTGGTGTTGCCAGCTGCCACAGTGCTCCCCCCATTTTGATTACACTGCCCATCTAGATTGGAAACTAATGGTACAAATGAAACTTTGTGGGAGGAACTGTAGTTTGGGTATTCACAGAGTTTTAATAGAGCTGGAGGAACCAGTAGCTGTGACAATGATTCTTAACTTGATCCATTTCCCTCAACATTTTTTTACCTGCTCTAATGCTAAAAGTTTTTACTTGCTCTAATGCTAAAAGTTGGCAAAGTTGGGGAACTTCCTTTACATGTGAACAGGAGCGGTTTCCTGTCTTTCTCCTGCTAGTGATAACAGTTGCTTAATGGGGCGATTTGTATCAGGGGAAAGGAAGATTACAAAGTTTATTTATATGAAAATACAGCTTTTCGGAGAAATTCTAAATCCATAGTTCTTACTCAAAGCATAAAGATGTGATCTGATCCTGTGTAATCGTTGAATTCATTAAAAAAGAATTTTTACTGTGTGTATGTTTTATTGGAAGGCATGAAAGAAAAAGTTTTAGGTTCAGCCTTTATCCCTCTCAAACCACTTAGAACAGGGTTTGTTTGTTTATGATATTTATACCCTACTTCAGACTGATGTCTCTAACAGCTTACAAAGGCTAAAAAACAATTAAACTCACATTAAAAACATCATGGATAAAATATAACAATAAAAATAGCAATACAAATCACATTAAAATAACCCCCATCCCCCTGCAGACCAGGAGCTGTAGAAGGGGTTTCCAGGGAGGCTAACCAAATGCCTAGGTTAAAAGGAAGGTCTTCACCATGTGCTTCAACCCATAAAGGGTGGCCTATGACAAAGTTCTGAGGGGAGAGTATTCCAGAGCCTGGATGTAATTTTGGAGAAAGCCCTCCCACATGCCTCCACCCCTTGATGGGGTGAGGTACCACCAAGAACCCCTTGCCCTGTGATGTCAGTGTCAGGGCAGGTACATGTGGGCCAGGTGCTCCTTCAGGTAGGTAGTGCTCAAGCCATTTAGAGTTTTGTACATCAATCTAAACACCTTGAATTGGGACCATAAGCAAATTGGGAACCAGCTGCCATGCCCACGGACTGTTCAATGAGATTTCATGTTCAAATTATTTCCTTTATTGAAAACAGAATGAGGATTAAGCATTTAGACTTCCATTGACAGAACTAAGAGTTAAGTGCCAAAACAGCTACCATTATACATTCACACTAGTTCCCCCTTCCATTGCTTGACACATCCCTTCAGCACCAGTTCCCAAGGGGGAGCAGAACCTCTCCATTCTCATGAGAAGGCAGAGGCATGACCTTCATCAAAATGAAACAACCCATACTCTCGTCCACTTTGAAGTGTAGAGGCCAGCAGGGGTCTAACAAGCAGATTAGTCCATGCCTAAAAGGGAAACTAAGAAGCAGGCCAGAGATAACAGTCCCAGACAGAGGATTCCAAATCCTGGCCAGGAGAACTGACAGGATTGGGATGGAACAGGGCCAGATCATAACACCAGTGCAGTTCCTTAAGGACTGGCTAACAACCTAGCTGTCGCATGCTACACCAACTCCAGCTTCTGGACTATCCTCAAAGGTAGCCCCATATAGAGTGTGTTTCAGTAATCCAATTGGGAGGTTACCAGAGCATGCCATACTAGAGCTAGGTCCCCTTTGTCCAAAAATAGGTGAAGCTGGCAAACCAGACAGAGCTGCTTGAAGGTGTTCATGGCCACCTCTATCACCTGAACTTCCAAGGACAGAGATGAATCTAGGAGCACCCCTAGATCTTGCACCCAATCATTCTGGGGCAATACAATTCCATTCAGAACCTGGTGCCCTGTGATCTTGGAGACTTGGGAGCCCAGAACCCAGAGAACCTATGTCTTCTGGATTCACTATCAGTTTGTTGTTTCATCCAGCCCTTAACTATTGCATCCTGGCAATAGTGCAGTATATGGAGTGCCTCTCCTGACTGAGGCCCTCTCCGCACACACAAGGTGACTCAGGTTTGACTTGTGTCCGTGGAAATCGTTACCTGAGCTCAACTCCTCTGTTTCTCCGCACAGCAGCTGACTCATGTCTCTGGAGCCGAGTTCAGCGGACGGGATTACCTACTTGCGTCTTCCGCTCCTCATTCCTGATTGGCTGCTGTTCTATGGCGGGAAACGTGAGTGCGCGTCCCTTTTTTCGTAGGAGCTATGTAGGAGGATTTTTTTAAGGCGCGCTTCTCACTGCACTTCTGCACATGGCTGAAAATACTGCACTGTGATTGGCTGGCTGGCAGAGTCGAGACTCATTTCAGGGCAGATTTCAGGGCAGATTTCAGGGCAGTGCTGAGATGGGTAGCTGCTGGGGCCTGGCATTTCAGGAAGGGCTGACTGCCACCAACATCCCCTGCCCACTCACTTTCTAACATTCCATCACCAAGGCTTCCTGATGCATTCATTGTTTGGTACCCTTGAGAAAAGGACCGCGGGCAGATGTGAGCATAAACAGTGGGAGAGCTAGGAAGCTAGTGGAAGGCAGGAGGTGGGTTGATGGATATGAATGCCTGGTAATAGGCATAAGACAAAGGGCCCCCCGAAACCTGGAACTGGTCCTGACAAGTTTACTAGTTTCTTTAGCATGGCGTAGGAGGTTAAGAGCTCGTGTATCTAATCTGGAGGAACCGGGTTTGATTCCCAGCTCTGCTGCCTGAGCTGTGGAGGCTTATCTGTGGAATTCAGATTAGCCTGTACACTCCCACACACGCCAGCTGGGTGGCCTTGGGCTAGTCACAGCTTCTCAGAGCTCTCTCAGCCCCACCTACCTCACAGGGTGTTTGTTGTGAGGGGGGAAGGGCAAGGAGATTGTAATCCCCTTTGAGTCTCCTGCAGGAGAGAAAGGGGGGATATAAATCCAAACTCCTCCTCCTCCTCCTCCTCCTCCTCCTCCTCCTCCTCCTCCTCCTCTTCTTCTTCTTCTTCTTCTTCTTCTTCTTTCTACCTTTTAGCATCATAGTAGGCATCTTGATCGATCTTCTCTAGTTAAACTTATAAAAGTTTCAGGTATATATTCCCATTTGGTGATTCTGTACAAATATGAGAACTCAAATTCTCACACAGGTTTCTCATTCTGACATCATATCTTTTGGTTCAATGAAAGGGACAGCTTTGCACACTGAGGACAAATAATTCCCCATCCTGGTTTCATGCAATTAAACTGAAATTCCAGTAAACATCAGTCCCTTAGAAATTATACCACAAGCCCAGTAGCATAGGGCGGGGGGGGGGGGGATGGCACCTGGGTCTGGTGAGGCGGGGCAAGGAGGAGGGATGTGGGGGCCATTTTCCACCCTATGTGACCCTAATGGCATGCACCCGTGGTGCGGCACGCCCCCTACTCTGTGGTAGCTTTTATAAGCCTTTTATATACTTAAATGATAGTACAAGCCTTTTATATACTTAAACGATAGTACCAAGAAATATCACAGTAAACAACTGGCTCAAATGATTTCTGGATTTTATTTGATGAAGATATTAAAAATTTCTCTTCAACACTATAGAAATATTTCCCAGTTTTAAAGTGCAGTTTGATAAACTAATTTTGGTGATGTGTTCAGGAATTTTCCTTCTGAACAATGACAGATTCCTTTGAATATGGAACTAAATTTATCAGTTGATCAAGACTAGGTTAATAAATCCTCCAGTATGGAAAATTCACAATACATCCTTCCTCAGAACAAGAGTTTTAACTGAGTTCTAGTACCCACTCAGGTATAATTTTGTTCTCAAATATGACTTTACAGCAATTATTTCAGGCATGACTCTGAAGAAAATAATGGTCAATGCATGGACTGTAACAATTACTATGGTTTACGGTGGCCAGTATATAAAAGAGATCCATATGTGCATAAAAACATATGTGAGGCTCTGGACTGGAGCAATAATTTATAACAAAAGTCTCTTATTAGCACATTCTGTGAATACAAAAAGAGAAATATCTGCTTACAGTCAAGATAAAATGATCCTCCAATTTGCTAAAAAATCTATTTTTCACAAAGAAGCATCTAAAGCATCTAGAAAAAAGCTCAGGCTTTCAACTACAGCATTAAAAAACAAAAGATAAAACTTGAATAGTTATTCATGATCTTTGCTGCTTCTTCCCCCTCTCTTTATCGAATATAGTTTTTACAACATATAAACAATAACTCAACTAATTGGTAAATTAGAAAAGGATGTGCCTTGACTATTACATATGTTCTGTGAAATCATTTGTTCTTTTTTAAAAAATCAAAGTTTTTATGCTTTATTAAGCATGTGGTTATGTGGTTTTCTAAGAATGGCTTCTGTAGTTTATAAATAGCATATGTATGTAAACAGTAGGCATTATCACGAATGTTGAGTTATATTGGCAAATCCTATGTCCTTTATATTGTAGATAACTAGAACATTTTTAGATATTGTCAGGTTATGTATATGCTGCCTTTGCATAGACAACAGCAGTGTACAGAAACAGGTAGGTAATTACAGATTTCCTTTCCTCCCTGAAAGAAACCAAGATGAATGCAAGTGGTATCCCTCTGCTTGTGGAAGAAACTTCAGGATCTGGGTCGTGGTTCCCAGGAGCAGTGTGAAGGAGGCATTTTGGACTGCTGTAGAAGAGTGGAAGTAATCATATTCCCATGATTGGAGGTTCTTCTGTGTATGGAAACTTTAGACAGGATCCATCCCAATATATTATTTATTTTAATTATTGACATTATTTATACTTTGCCTTTCTCACTGTGACTCAAGGTAGATTACACAGAGTGAATCAATGCAATCAACACGATGGGACATTCAATGAACAATGAAATAAGGTTTAGGTTGTAGAACCGATTAGAAATCTTAAAAACAGAACTGAAGCAAAGTAAATTGTTAACATGACACATTAAATGATGCACGATTACATAATAAGATTCAACATTCAGCAAACTATACACAGTAGTATAAGCCACCATTTCTAATAAATTGTAACATTGAATCATTTTGTACAGTGCTGTGGTTGCCTAAAATGGCCATTGAGGGAATCTATTTGTTAAAGCTAGAGGCTCTCCTTTCATAATTTTGGGTTTTTAACTTCCCAACCAATGTTTTTTTTAAAAAAAAAATATTTTACATATTTCTGCCCTTTTCAAGTTTATAGAAAGATCTGTATTTCCCATTCCCAGTTCCAGTCACTGGATTTAAGTATCTTCAGATGTGGCAAACTTAACTATTAGTATATTGATAGTATTAAAATTAAGAAAACATCTAAGAAGAGCATCGGAATTTTACAAGGCATTTTCTACATTAGGTGCAATTTTTAGAGCAATATGTAAACAGTTTAGGATAGCAATAAAGACAGTATAACTGGCATACCTGTCAGTTACACTGACATATCTGTCAGTTAAACTGTCTTTATTGCTATCCTAAACTGTTTGAGGATATGGTAATAGTCGCACACAGTGGACATAATGCACCAGTGTAAACTTGGCACTGGCGTAACAGAGCCAACATAGGGAGCAGAAATGGTGGCCATCAATGGTGGCACCAGGGAGGAACAGGCTTTGCAGGGCAACCCTAAGAACATTTTCCTATAAACCCTATGAAATAGACCTGTGCTGGATTCATAGACCTGCTTACGTATTTAAGTGCCATCAAGTCACAACCAATCCATGGTGATATTAACAAAGGTCTTTCAAGGCAAATGAAAAGTAGAGGTGGTTTGTCATTGCCTTCCAGTTCAGAATCTTCCTTGGTGGTCTCCCACTCAAGAATTGATCCCGCTTAGCTTCCAAGATCTAAGGAGATCAAGCTATACCATACTGCCTTCCCTCACAAGACCTGCCTAGGGCTCTCTCCACGTGGACCAATTATCCCGGGGTGGCAACAGGATTAAACCTGGTTCGGGTGGGAACTTCACATGGTTCCCACCTCTAAGCCAGGTCAATCCTGCTTTAACGCCCCCCCCCCCCCAGGCGGGATATTTCAAATATCCCACCGAGGTGCAGGGGCCGAGTGAATAGCCGCAGCGGGGATGGGGGTTGATAGCGGCTGCACTGTCCCCTTTCCTCACCTCCCATGCCTGCATGGCTATGCAGGTGGGGGTGCCTGGCTGGTTGCCACTGTGACTCCGCCCTGTGGATGACGGGAGGGTCCCCAGGGTGTGAGGAGGCAAGGCGCAGGCGGCAGCTGCAACTCCATGTGAAGCTGTGGCAGTAACCTGCTGCAGCCTTGTGGGGTGCTGCCCTGAGCCATGGATTAACCGGAAAGCCCATAGCAAGTAATATGATATATGATATGAAGCCTTTTCTCTTTTAGTCAATAACCTAAGTTATATGATATGAAGCCTTAATGCAGCATGCAAATGGAGGAAACATGTGACTGGATTTGTGACGAACACTAGTTGTGTGATTGTTATAGAAGGAAAAACATACTGCAAATGTAATGTGTCTGTGTTATGTGTGTTTGGGTTCATGTATATATAGGAATAGACATTTTTGTCTGTGCACATGGGAACAAATACATATAACTGGTTTGAATATATTTTATTATGTATATGAAATGGAATAGCAACTATGATATATGTTCTAGATTCTTGAATATTATATTACATTAGACTGATCATTTTGTACTGCTTTCTTTTGGGTCTTTTTGGTCTGCTATGTGACTACACCATCCCCCTAACATTTGGATATTCAAACACTCATGACATCATTAGCTTTGTGAGATCAAAGCCCGATGAAGTATTTCATACACAAACTGCAAACTAAATTCTAAAACAACTCTGTCCAGGGTATCAGCAACTATTGCCCCAATGGCATTTGTGTCCTCAAATTAATGAGTTCGAAATTGGTGAGAACCTCCAAATTGGGATAAGGACAGCTACTAGATGTGTAAGACTGCCATCCTCTCATTCAGCTAAACAAATAACTAATCATATAACCAAATCAACAACCATAAACAACAGCTGTCTTGAGCTCATGGAAGCTATCACCTCCTCATAAAGTTCTTTTGGCTCATGGGAGAGCACTTTTGAACACTAATTGTACAATCCACTGATAAGTTGTTTTGAGTAAATTTAATTTAAATACATGGATCTTGAAGAGGAATATCTTGACTCCCTGTCATCCCAAAGGTGTTTGTCCTGGAGGGAGTCACAGTGCATTGTGCCATAAATTGATTTTCAGCAATCTTTGAAACAGGTACCTGTTTTTTCTATGAAAAAAGATGTTGAGGACTATAAACCTGTGTGTGTGTGTGTGTGTGTGAGTGTGTGTGTGTGTGTGTGTTGTTGCCATTCATGTGGAACTTATTTCTGTTTTGATTGATGCCAAGTGTCTGGCTTCACACAGTCCAATTATTCTCAGACATGTTTAAAATGAATTGGCCTAGGTATTCTACATATGTTAATCAACATATTACAATAGCTAGTAATGGTAAATGGCATTTGTTTCAAAGGCATGCCAAATTACCCCCCTGTTAGTTCAGTTGTTCTAAAAGGTACCAACTATCTCATTTGCAGGCAGTTTTAGCCTCCTGTGTTGGCTGGGCCCACTAGAAACTTCACTCTAAATTTAAGGAATCATTATTCCAACCAGGAAGCAGTCTATATATTGTACATGACCCTGTAAAGTGGATACTTTGCTCCTGTCAACAAGTAAAAGTGGAGAGATGCTGTTCAGCTACCAGCACTCTTTGAGAATATAGCTTAGCTGAGTCCCAATTTAATTCCTAATAATAGGCTTTCAGGGTTAATGCCGAACAAAACAGGAGAGTGGAAATTGCTGAAGGAAGGAGGATGAATACAAATTAACTGGAAAGCATTTGATACTCTTCATTAGTACTAAATATTTTGGAATTGCAGTTGGAGTCAGTGCAAACTTGGGGGGAGAAAAACTACTAATCTGTCTTTGGATGTCTAAAAGGATATCTAGTTATGCCTTGATGCACTTTTCCCATCCAGCTGATCGTAAATTAGGAGCAGCTTTCTGCTTCAGTATGCTGAGCTGTTTCTAATTAGTTTCTAATCTGCCTTAATTGCACTTAAAAGAGCAAGAACAGTAAAACAGCTGTTAGATTCCCCCCTTTACAATGTAACCAGAACCAACAATTTAATCTGAATATTTTCTTCAGAAAAAAATGGGATTTTCTGTTTAGCTCCATTCCTGGAACATGAGCCCCTACTTTGCAGTCATGGATCATTGTGTTGCTTGGTGAAGTTTATGCAGTCCAAGGATGTGTGTGGATTCCAGGCTCGTGATGCATTCAGAAGTGCATCGCAGTCTCAAGCTGTTCCTCCTATGCAATTCGATGGTATTATATAAGATGCAATTGGCAAGAAATACTCTGCTAAGTGTTGTGTTGAAGATGAAAACGAAGACACACACACACACAAAGAAGACTGTACGAATATAGTTGTGTGTGAGGTTAAGGACATTGAGATCAAGGAGACTTGTGTGCAGGACTGCAGCAGAGGAGGGTGATCTGTTAAATTAATTCTTTAGACCACTGTATTATCAGCAAGGCTTGATCTTCCTCCCCTGTCGCCTTTCCGCCCCATCTTCAGATGTCTTCTGCCACTTGCCTGTGCGACGTGGCTATGTGAACTTGCCTTCAGCTGCCTATCTATCCTGCTGGTTCCTTTTACCACTTCCTTTTTTCCGCACTCAAAAGCCTGTTGTAGTAGCAGCTTAGCAGAGAGAGCTAGCCCTTGAAATAGACATCTCTCTTGCTCTCTGGCTGCACAAGTCTCTCTGAATAAAGTGTCATTTTTTTAAAAAAAAATATAACTCTTCCCTGTACCTTGCTAACTAAATTCCACACAAAATCTAGCAAAGTATTCAGCTAATGAGTTTTGTGAGTGGGCAATTTCTTTGCCATTGTTTCCAGAGCTGCTTTGGTTTTTATTTCAAAGCTGTTCTTTTGTTATTTCCCTCCCTAGTCAAAATTAAGTGGCTGCCAAATGCTGTGCCTGGAAGAGGCAGGCAGATAGGGCCAGACTTAAGGTGTTCAGGAGAAGGGAAAGCTGTCTAAAGGTGAAGGGCTTGGCTGAGGGCAACCTAAAGAATTAGGTTAAAAAGAAGCCCCCGCCTCTGAAACCCTCAAGGTAAAACAGCAGATGTTGGATTCTTTAACAGCTAACATGGAGGGATCAAGTTCACAAAAGCTATGGAAAGTCTCATGGAATAACAGAAGATAACAAAGGTCTGTGCTAAGATCAGGACTATGGTTTAGGCCTTTCCTTTTCTATCTCTGAAAATAAACTAGCTAAGAAGATCAGTGGTTGCAGCATGAACAGTGAATTGTGGGACTAACGTGGAGTAAAACACAAAAATGTTAAGAACATAAGAACATAAGAACAAGCCAGCTGGATCAGACCAAAGTCCATCTAGTCCAGCTCTCTGCTACTCGCAGTGGCCCACCAGGTGCCTTTGGGAGCTCACATGTAGGATGTGAACGCAATGGCCTTCTGTGGCTGTTGCTCCCGATCACCTGGTCTGTTAAGGCATTTGCAATCTCAGATCAAAGAGGATCAAGATTGGTAGCCATAAATCAACTTCTCCTCCATAAATCTGTCCAAGCCCCTTTTAAAGCTATCCAGGTTAGTGGCCATCACCACCTCCTGTGGCAGCATATTCCAAACACCAATCACACGTTGCGTGAAGAAGTGTTTCCTTTTATTAGTCCTAATTCTTCCCCCCAGCATTTTCAATGAATGCCCCCTGGTTCTAGTATTGTGAGAAAGAGAGAAAAATTTCTCTCTGTCAACATTTTCTACCCCATGCATAATTTTGTAGACTTCAATCATATCCCCCCTCAGCCTCCTCCTCTCCAAACTAAAGAGTCCCAAACGCTGCAGCCTCTCCTCATAGGGAAGGTGCTCCAGTCCCTCAATCATCCTTGTTGCCCTTCTCTGCACTTTTTCTCCACATTTCTGCCCCCATCCTATGCATTTTAACTTGGAATTATATTTGCTGAACAAGAATGCCATGGCTTAGGTTACTGCACTGAGATCAGAGAGATCTCATTTGAAGTTCACTAGACCTTGGGCCAAAAATTATTTTTCAGCCTAACTTTCTTCACTTGTTGTGAGCAAACATGGGAGGGGGCAAATGATGTCTTTGGAGAATGTGTGAATAAGAACATGTCAATAAAATAAATAAATAAATAAGTACATGCTCGCTAACAGTGGGAGAGCTAGGAAGCTAGTGGAAGGCAGGAGGTGGGTTGATGGATATGAATGCCTGGTAATAGGCATAAGACAAAGGGGCCCCCGAAACCTGGAACTGGTCCTGACAAGTTCACTAGTTTCTTCAGCAGTGGCGTAGGAGGTTAAGAGCTCATGTATCTAATCTGGAGGAACCGGGTTTGATTCCCAGCTCTGCTGCCTGAGCTGTGGAGGCTTATCTGGGGAATTCAGATTAGCCTGTACACTCCCACACATGCCAGCTGGGTGACCTTGGGCTAGTCACAGCTTCTCGGAGCTCTCTCAGCCCCACCTACCTCACAGGGTGTTTGTTGTGAGGGGGGAAGGGCAAGGAGATTGTAAGCCCCTTTGAGTCTCCTACAGGAGAGAAAGGGGGGATATAAATCCAAACTCTTCTTCTTCTTCTTCTAATGTAGATGCACATCATGCTCTTTTCAGTGAAGTTTACTCCAAAGTAAGCAAAGATTCAAATTTAACCTTGATTTCCCAACAATATCCTGCTAAAGCATGACATGCAGCTTTCCTGAAGCTGACCTGTAAATACTACACCTGAGCAAGCTTCCATGGCATGAGTGAGAATTCAAACCTGGGTTTCCCTGATACAAGTCAAGCATGCTTAACCACTATACCAAACTGGTGATAATGCAGCAAAGGGCTAGTGTGTTTCCCTCTCTGTTGGGAAAGGATGTTCTCTATCTGACAGAAAGCACATTCCTCCCCTCTTCTCAGTCACTGAGACATCAGGATCCCTTTTCATCACTGCAACTATCACTGCATCTCTTGCCCCCCTGCATCTTATTCATCACACAGGGTATGTAAATCATGACATAAATATGAGTTTCTTGACCTGAATATTTATTTTAAGAATTGTGTCCCAGATTGAGTTTTGTTGGCAGTGTGATATCAAAGAAATTAAAACACTTCAAAGATTTCCCATAATAAACGCTGGAATGGATCAATCACAAATGAACCTGGAACAAAATTAAAGATAATATGCCTGTTCTCTGCTCGCTTGAAGAAATGATAATGAATGTTAGTATGTAGATTATGAAAACTTAGTGTACAAGGGTGGAAAAAGACATTTGAAATAATGCATGAGAGTAGATTCCAGGGAAAATGGATTCAAATGTAATTAATTGCATAGTGTTAACCAGATCAGCACAAGTACTAAATGAGCTGACGGGGTCATTCAAAGGTCAGTGTGGGAATAAAACTGCACAATAGATGGGGGCTGGTGAAAACAACATGTGGTTTAAGGCTATATCACCAGTCAAAGAGAGAAAGAGAAGAATCAGCCTGTCGTTTGGTCGAGATAGTTCTGTAATTTGTGCACATTCATTTTAAATAAATGAGAGGCACAGACAACTGGAAGGGACACCATTAGCTGATTTCCATATACTAAAGCCCATTTTATAACTAAAGAAGCAAAATTCAGTTCTGCTGATGCTGGAAATGCAAAGAAAAGTTATAGGCTTTATACCAGAGAGCTACTTTCCCTGTCCCCCACTGAATGCATGGCACAGGTACCTTGAGCCAAGCCCAGTGAGAATGCTGAAAAATATCTGAGAGACTGAAGTACATGATGAGTCAGGAGGAGTATGTGGATTCCAGCTGTTCAGGGGGGATGGGACTGACAGAAAACCCTCTGTGTCCTTCTTGTGAATATTGTTGGCAAGGATCATGAGCTAGGCATAAAGTTGGGTTTGAGCGTGGGAAAAGTGGGTAAGAGAAATCCCACAGCTGCCATTGCCACATTTGTTTGCTGTTGCCACCTCCTTTTCCTTTGATGAATTTGCTCAGCAGAAGCCGTAGAAGAAGACTAAGGAAGAACAACATATTCACATTGTCCATTCAGTAGCACATGAGATGGCATGGTAGAGATGGGCCCTTTCTGCACAGCGCAAATAAAACGTCTTGAAAAAAGTGAGTTGGGGAAAAACTCCACATAGCTTTTTCGCCAAGATGTCTTCAGGACATTTTATTCCTGCTCAACCCAGTTTTTTCAGGAAATGATAAATTAGCACTTCTTTTTTTCCAGGACAAGAGCAAGATCTATTCTCTTGGCTGTGCAGAAGAAGGAAGAATTTTATTTTTTCTGCCCATGAGTTTAAAGCTCTCACTTTTAGATTCTGCACAGCTTGTGCATGCTGTTTCTTTCCCTCTCCAGGAGGCTTTGTGCAGTTGCCATTTGCAGGATGTTCCCACAGCGTTTCCTCTGCTTGCAGCTCATCCACCCATCCTTTCAGTGTATAAAGTTCATTAATAAATGAGCGGGTTTAGTAATTGTAAAGTACATTTCCATACAAACAAACTGATACACCATTCTGAGCCCTTCGGGGGCAGAGCGGTTTATCAAACAAACAAACAAACAAACAAACAAACAAACAAACAAACAAACAAAATAAATAAATAAATAAATAAATAAATAATGTTGCAATTGATGATGTATTACAGCTCTGCAGCTGTGTAGGTTTATGTCAACCATGCAGGCTATTCTGTTCTGCTACTTGGTTCTCTTATGATCCTTCTTAAAGGGATATGTTCCTGTTTGTTTTTTCCTTTGTGAAAATGTATGTATAATACGTGCAGGAATGTTCACTTACTCTTGTTACATATATATGTTTTTGTATTTTGGTATAGTAGGATTCATGACATTACACTTTAGAGGAGGCACATGAATTGCACAGTTCTGGTGTGCACATAAATGAAGCACTGCTGCCAACTTTCAAAAGAACTTGTACTTTACTTAAAATATCTGGCAATCCTTCTCAGTTCTGCATGTTTCCCCTCAAACATGCTTGGTAGCCAACCAAAAGACAAAACAGTTGGCTTGCTTGTGATTAATTGATTGTTTGGCAACCCATAAGGATTTTTTACTATCTGTATGCCATGACGATGCCATTTACACAAACCAGCATTCAATGCCTATTTGAGGTTATTCCCAGACCTTGTAGGACAAAATGTTTGCACTTCTGGTTGGACATTAAAACTATTCTGATATAGAGTAAAATGTATACTTTCAAAATTAGAGTCTCAACTCTTCCTGTGAAATCAATAGAATTAACATGTGTGTAACTGTAATTGGATCTTGCAAAAATTAGTAAATTCTAACTGTGCTGATGAAGATTCATGGGAGGGGCTATTATGACTTCATCCTGAGATGAAGAGTTAAAACTTTGCTAGCAGTTGTGCCTTAACTCCAACATGTTCTTAAAAGCATTCAGTATAAAAATATGATCTCTATTGATGCAGAATCTATCTTATTCAACAGACTTAATATTTAAAATCAGATTGTGTCAGTAAGACGTTGAGTCAGAAATAAGTTAAATGATAACTTTGGGTTGTCCCTGGTTTGGAATTAGTCAAGTCAATGGAATACATTGGATGAAATCCATACACACCATTTTGTTCTACAAAGCAGCATGGAAAAATTAGAACTGTCTCTGCAATTCCAGAAACAATGGATACACAGCCAGAAGTTAAGCATTCATAATCCCCATGTATTTCTTTTGGACAGTTCAGTATATGCCTTAGAAGACCTTAACTTTGGCTCCATCTATGTTTTTCTTTGTGTATTTGAAAAACAGCATTTAAATTAGGGCTGCCATGCCTGAATCTAGCAATTCTAGGAACATTTGGGGACAGAGTATGAAAAGAAGGGTTTCATAATGCTCTGGATTTCCCCCTCTACAGTAAAGGCTATAGAGATTAGGGAATTTCCTAGAGTGTTACAGTCACAGTGAATGGTTTTGTCCTGCAAAACTGGGCACGAAAGGGGAGAGCAGGAGCGGATGGAAATCCTGACATGCCTAACTTGGATATTTCAAAATTGACTACCCATGGTTAATTGCTGCTAATCTGCTATTATTGGGAACAATATAGGGCCATTCATTAGAGTCTGTGCATAAGTAACATTTGTTTAATTTTTAAAATTATTATGGGAAATGGAATAAACTGTAGACAGAATCTTTAAAATGCACTCTTGACAAAATAATTCACTAGAATTGTTGCCAGAAAATCTGTGGAAAGAAGCAGATAATGGACCAAAGAATATACAATCGAGCTGAGAATAAGAAAAACAGATTAGTCTGGCAACAAAAAGGGTGCATTTATCCCAAACAGTTATCAAAATCTTTCCTCCAATTGAAGCAGTCCTGGAGATGGAATCAGGAAGCCAATTGACTGACAAATGTGCCGAAGCTTGAGCCAGAAAAAAAGAAAGAAATAGGAGGGAGCTACTTTCATGCAGCAACTTAAGTACCCTCTGCTTTTGTAGAGAGGTCTGGCCATTCCAGTGGAGGGCTTTGAGCAGCATTAAATCATTGTGTTTGGTTAAGATGTTCAATGTCTAGGAGGGTAGAGGTGCCTGAAGGTTCTGCAGGCAAGATCCAGAAAGCAATCCCAAGGCTGTGTAATCAAAACTCTTACCACACTAGGCACTCAAACTGACATACCTTTACCGTAGTGACCTGAGGCTGTTAAACATTTATCCTTCCAATTTCAAAGTGTTGTAACAGATTTTTTTTGCCACTCAGGAGATGTGCAGGGGAAAACCACACACACCACTTTGAAGATGCTGGATTCTAATGTCGGGAACCACAGTTCTGTTTTAGCACTATGATTGCCATAATCTATTATTTTCTTTTTCTAAAAAAATAGGGTTACATCCTCATGTGAAGCAGTGTTTTCAGTATGCTGCTATGTTTGAGGCGATAAGGTACTATTGGGAAATATGCAATAAAAAGGCCCTAACCAAGGCAAATGCTCATAAACTTTTATTTCTATGCTGAAATCTATGTATTTGACTGCGCTATTTTTTCATAGAACAAGTAGGCTAACAATGAGAAAATTAAATTAATTTTGTATTTTTCATTGAAGTTGGCCACAGAATCACAGGAAACTGTAGACAATCTCAGGGGGTGGGAGACAGTGGGTAGGTGAAGGGCCCCATGCAGCATCAGCAGCTTACCACCAATGTCCTGCAGGGCATGGTATGGTTGTTGGGGGGTGGGAGGCAGCAGAAGGGGAAATGGGGGGCTTCTTCCAGGCCCTGAGCAGCATCAGCAGCTTACTGTCAATGCCTCACAGGGCCTGACTTGATTGTTGGGGAGCAACAGTGGAAGAGGGAATGTGGGGCTTTTCACTGCTCCTGTGCAGCATGCCCATTGGTGGGAATTATGTTGGCACCACATGTTTACTAGGAAGACTATATTCTACAGAGTGGCTTGCCATTGCCTTTCCAAGTTCTTTCCACTTTACTTCCAGCAAACTGGGTACTCATTTTACCAATCTTCAGAGGACTGAGTCAACCTTGAACCAGCCACCTGATTACAACTTCCATCAGGGTCAAACTCACATTGTGAGCAGAGCTTTGGCTATGATTCTGCAGTTTATCACTCTGTACCACAGCGCTGGCATGCACTAGAACCCAGGCAAATCCCACATTTTAAGCATGACACCCCTGGAGCTCCAAACAATACATTTAAAACTGGAGGTGCTTTATTAATCACTAGTTTTCTCATGTCTTTCTCACCAGTTGCAAGCAGGGAGACAGTTGGATAGCAGACTAATTGTGCCCAAATAAATTAGGATTAAGCCTACTCTTATAATCACAGTACTTTTTCAAACTTTCTGGAAAATATAATGATGGCTGTGCCCTTTCCTCCAAACTGCTAGCTATAATCACCATTGAAAAACAACCAAAACTGAAACAGCTCCATTATGCTATTATACTAGTTCTACCAATTGGCAGTGTTCCTGGAAGTATAGTTTAAAAAAGCTAATCAACTCAAACTGAATGGTACTATACTTCTGCTGTCACTAGTAAATAGAAAAACCAAGTAAAGTTCATTGTCACTTTAAAGACGAACACCAACAACAACATAATTCAGTCTAGTATTAGCTTTCTTGAGAACCATTGTGGTACAGTGGTTAAGAGTGTTAGGCCCCTTCCACACAAACAAAATAATGCATTTTCAAACCACTTTCACAACTGTTTGCAAGTCGTTTTTGCCATTCTGCACAGCTTCAAAGAGCACTGAAAGCAGTTTGAAAGTGCATTATTCTGCATGTGTGGAATGAGCCTTTGACTCTAATCTGGAGATTCCACTCTCCCATATGAAGCCTTCTGGGTGACCTTGGACAAGTCACAGTCATCTCAGAACTCTCTCAGGCCTTGTGAAAGCAGGCAATGGCAAACCAACTCTGAACATCTCCTGCCTTGAAAATCCTATTGGGTTACAATAAATCAGCTGTGACTTGGTGGCATGTTCCACAATCATTAGGTTTCTTGAGTTAGAGCTCACTTCATTACAAGACTTAGTGTGGAACTTCCCTGAAATAGATTTTTATATCCAAAATTACAGAAATGGGGAGACAATAAAGTTGTATAGAGAAAGACTGGTTATCAGTCATTTAGGTGTGGCTTGCTGTTTAAGGTACTGGATAGATGCAGGTAATGAATAATGAGAAATGCCAGAGGATCCAGCCTTTCATGGGGAATACATAAAAAAATGTCCAATGAAGTAGGATAAACAATGTCTAATCAAGGAAGACGTAGTGTAGCAAAAGAAAAAAATAGCATTTTTAAAGTATGGCAACATGATAACCGCGTAAGAACAAATTAATATCTCTTAAGAAAGGAGCTTGTTGAGCTATTATCAGTTACAGTGAGTAAAAAAATTCATTCTAACCCAGGGGGAGAAATAGTATTTGATTTCTTGATGAATTGTAATGCGACACTTTCATGTTGGATTCTCCAGCTGAAGTTTTTTTTTAATGTAGTACAACAGTGCCTTTCACATTTGCCATAGCGACAGAAACTCTGTTAGGTCACAATACTTTCTTGCAGCCACCACCCCTCCTTCTGATAAACAAGACTTGTCTTATAACACCTAAATACGAAATGCTGTAACTAAAAAGACTTAGTCTTCAGCTGCAAAGCCTGCGCAGATTTCTCTGGAGGCTTCCTAGACAATCCTAAAGGCCAATCAAGCTAGTGGTTTGGACAGGAACATCCGTGTTGAGACATTTAAACTGTACTAGAAAGAGCCAACTAAGGGCCTCAGTCTAGACACTTTCCATTCTGTGCTGGTGCAACTGTCCTTATTGCTAAGGCATCAGCTGTTTCCTTTTTTCTCTGTGTTACTGTTTATTCCATAAAGAGATGAAACTAGAGTGAATTGACAGTGAATGTGCTGCTGATGTCTTTACACAAAAGCAGCTAGTACTGGTGAGTGCTCATGAGAATGTCTGTAAGAAATCTGCCCTCCCAAGCCCCCAATTGTGAAATGGCTGAAAATGGAGAGTCCGATTTGGCCTTTGAATAAAAACATAATGCTAAAAGCAGCCCTGCCACAGGGGAAGCCACAAAGAAGCTGTAGCAAAGGCCATCCCCTCTATTTTTAAAGCAGCTTTTTATTTCAATGATGCTGATCGCCGAAGTTTAGTTTTCAGTTACTCTTTCCCCTTGTGATTCAGCTGCTTTTAACTTGACCATTTTTTACTGCCTGAATTGAGACTATTTCATGACTCTGATTTTGGCTGAGACTCACAAGTAGTCTTTTCATAGGAGGGAAAGTTCGGAACTTGCCACTGAAGCACCCCCTCCCCTGCACTATGGCAGCACTATAAAATGTTGGGGAAATGCTGGTGATGTGAGAAACCTGTCATTATTGCCACAGATTCATATGTCCAAACATTCCTACCAGTAATGTGATTTAAATTGTTTTCTGTGTATATATGCACAGAGGGCTGTACAGCGCTTTCTCCTATTTGCATTTTACAGATCAATCTTATGATTATATATTGCATTAGCTATCTGGGTCTAGTTTTATATTATGACCCATTCATCAAAGGCTGCTTGAAAGCATCTGAATCTTCACAAGGGGTGACATGAGGACTGCGACACTTGCAATCCATTTATGGTTCATTGTGCACAGCATAAACAAGAGGACCTCACAAAAGACATCTTAGGAAGGAACTCCACACAGCTTTGTTGCCAAGACATCCTCAAGATGTCTTATTTAAGCTCAAGGCATCTTTTTTAATGCTTTGCACCTTTTTTTCTTAAGACACCTGTAAGACATCCCCTGCCTGGCTGTGCAGAATGCAGAGCTCAGGAGGCATCTTATTTCTCCTGCCCAACCGTTTCACGCTCTGGTCAGTTTCACCTTTTGCTTGTGCCCAACATTTTGTGTGCTGGTGAAGGGAATTCTTCCTGCCTCCATTTGCTGGAGGTTGCCCCAGTTACTCCTCAGACATAGACTTTCAACCTGGCAATGTGGTGAGGGGGAGGTGTTTCACTTTTTTAATGGAAAACGTATTTTGGGAATGATTTCAAGGAGCAGTGGTATTCAAATAAATAATGCAGTAGTGCTACACTGCCATCTCTGTTCGCTCTTATAAGTACAGACCAGGCCAGAGGCCATTGTGGATCACCAAGTATTTTATTTCATAAAACTGATTTTCTCAGACCATGAATATTTGTAAAATATATGATGTGGTCCTCATACTGAAAAGTTTGGAGAAGCCTGTCCTATTCCAATACCTTAACCACTATACCACAATGGCTCTCGTGGAAATACTAGAGGGCAATAAAAACAGGAGTAAAGAAAACATACAAGTCGGATCCAGTGAGAGTTGTGGTCTGGGAGAATCTGGGGAAAAAGATGATGAGAATGGCATATAGCAACAGTACATGTTGGGTAATCCCAGTCAGCGATCAAGGTGCATAATGAAAGGATTGTAGAGATTGAGGCTCACTCAAAAACTTTGCCAAGGGTCATGTGCAGTAACATAGAGGAAGTAGATGGGTGATCCTTGCTAGCAAAGCGCATGAAGAATTGGAGCCACTTTTATTCACTGCAAACCTGGATGTTTCAGTCTTTCTGGACCAGAATTGGGCTAAGGAGACAGAATTTGAATTTAATTGTGCAATTTAGTCTTAACAGCCAGGCAGGAAAATTATGAACAGCCGAACTGCTCTTGCATGAGAGTGAGGTGAGTGAATGTCAAAGTGACAGCTCATATGATGATCTTAGAAGACAAAAGACTGGGAGTGCCTGGTGGCTGTGTTTGAGGAGTTTGATAGTTTTATGATATGGGTGATTACCTGGCAGATCCTTTCGTGCGTTAGGCTTACAGGTTCTAATTGATAAGACATCCTTGTAGGAGGCTGATAAGATTGCCTTCTAGGACACCTTTTCCATACAAAGGGTTGCAAGCATCTACGGCTGGCATCTTCAGAGGCATGTCAGAGGAATATGTGTTTCTCTCAGTGGCACAGTGTGACATGCCTCTGAAGATGCCGGTCATATATGCAGGCAATGTGTTAGGAGCAAAAACTACTAGACCATGGCACAGCCTTGAAAACCTGCAACACCCAATAGTGTAGTGGTTTGCTGTTTCATCTATCTATTGTGTCTCACTTCCTTAATTACTAGGAGGGCAAGCAATGCCCCACTCTCTTGTGGAAGCTCACTGAGTGTCATTAAGCCAATTACACATTTTCAGCAAAACTTACATCCAGTCCCCAGTTGTTATCAGGATAACAAGGAGGAGATGAGAATGATGTAAGCTGTTTTTGGTTTCCATTATGGAGAAAGTCAGTAGATAAATGAAATGGTAAATACAGCTGAAAATGGTGTGTGTGTGTAGGGGGGGTGGTTACAGATAAAAGGTAGGTTGGTCAGTACCGTGTTTCCCCGTAAATAAGACAGTGTCTTATATTAATTTTTGCTCCCAAAGATGTGCTATGTCTTATTTTCAGGGGATGTCTTATTTTTCTATGTTCTGTTCGTCGGGCATGCTTCCAAACAAAAACTTTGCTACGTCTTACTTTTGGGGGATGCCTTATATTTTGCACTTCAGCAAAACCTCTACTACTATTTTCAGGGGATGTCTTATATTCGGGGAAACAGGGTATATGGGGAAAGGGAGAGCCCTTCGGGGGTTGGGCGGTATATAAGTTGAATAAATAAATGGAATGAATGAATGAATGAATGAATGAATGAATGAATGAATGAATGAATGAATGAATGAATGATGTAGGGGGAAATGAATACGTGGGAAAATTAGGTGTTCCTTCCACATGACTGAGGCCAAGCCTGGTGGCTGGCTGGCTCCCCAAATCTGGACAATTGTTTCCCGTGTAGAAGTTGCCAGGAAGGAAGGAAACCTGAGATGGAGTGCACATAAATGCAGGTTGGCTGGTATATGGGAAGAAGAGAAGAAAGCAGGAAAATAGGAAAGGCAACAGGACTTTCAAGAAAGGGATAGAGGAAATATGGAAAAGAAAAATTAGATGCCCCCTGCCAGCCTTTGCAGGTTCATCATTTGCGTATTTATTTGCATATTCTAATAGTTAAGTGTGATCCCATCTGTGAATATTTAAATCTGAAGACTTGGGGCACACTGACGGAAAATGGATAGTTCTTCAAACTTTGAGCTTGCAAAAAATCTAAAAACAAAAAGAAAATGTGTGTTAAAAACATTGCAGCAGAAAGCACTTGACTGTTCAAGCAAGAACTGCTCTCTCAATGCAGGGAGATGAAGAAGAGGAATGGTGCTTCTGCTGTCCCACAGCCACTGAGAAAAAGATGTTCCATAGTCAGGCTAAGATGGGGTTGGTCAGGCTGCTGGCAGGGGACCTGCAATGGCAAAGCTGGAGTTGTGCAAACTGGGGAGGAGCCAGGATCACATTCTAGAATACCTCAGAGGGTTATTGTGAGGATAAAATGGAGGAGGGTAGAATAGGGCTGTGCATTCGGATGAGATGAACAAAAAAAAAGCCACCACCCCCCGCCTCCAAAACCAGACAGACAACCCTCCAGCTAGCTGGATGAAGCCAGAAAAGTTTGAAAAAGTTGGTTTATTTTTTAATAATTGGGATTTTTAAATTTTTGTGTGAAGTGCACCTGCTGAACATTGCCTTTTGTTGGTTGCAGGGAAGGGTGGCTCTGGACCTTGCAAGACCTAAAGGGCATTCAATTGCCTTCAGTTTGATTGATTTTGGTTACTCCTTTGTGTTTTTTAAAGATTTGTTTGTGTGGGAGGCTTTTTAAAAAACAACTACCTGGTATTTCATTTGATTGTGTACGTGTGTGTGTGTGTGTTGCTTTCTGACCCCTGTTCCAGGTTTTTTTCCTTTGGGTTTCTTTGTCTGGGTTTCAGAGTCTGGGGGAGGGAGACTCTTCCAGTTTTTTTGCATTGATCCCCCCCCTCCATTTTGCTGAGAAACCTAAGAAAAATTTAGCTCATTTTAAATATATATAATGAATCTGTAAAAAGACATTTTTGGATATTAATTTACACTGAAACCTTTAAGAATTACCAAAGAATCATCTTTAGATGCGTCTTAAAAAGGAAGACGTTATGATACAAGTATGTTGTTAGGTATCCTTTTGTTAAATTTATTCGAACAATAGTGAGAACTAATTTTATATTTACTAATTCTAGAAAGAGTTTGTTGTCTTTACTTGGAAATATGAAAGAAGAGGTGTAAAGATAACATGAGAGATATTTATATACAGCTAAATATTTATGTACAGCTAAAACTGAATACAGTTAATTCTATGAACTGAATATCTGAATATAATCCAAAAGTAGATTGGGAATCATATTAATCATTTCTTCATGCATACTAATACTAAGCTTATGTTCTACTACTATAATTGTGAAGTATATGAACACAAATTATTGTTTCTTTAATATACATAGTTTTTAATATATAATATAGATATAGATATAGATATAGATCTCTCTCTCTCTCTCTCTCTCTCTCTCTCTCTCTCTCTCTCTCTCTCTCTATCTATCATCTATCATCTATCATCTATCTATCTATTTATAAATGATCATAAATAATTCTAAATGAATGAATTATTTACATGATTATAATACTATGTAGAAGTTGGTAAGCTACTTTTTTTCTGTTTTGAATGTAATTGATGTTTTTCCATAGGACCATTAACGTAGGTCCTCTTATTGTTCTTACTGTATTCACCCTTTCTTCCTCTTTTCCTTTTCTGTATTATTTCTTTTTATATATGGAAAAATATTTTTAAAGAACATCATTGAGCATTAACACCCCCTGAAAGAACTCAGTCTGATAGGTTTTTGTAAATCCCCACACTTAATTAACTTGTGGAATTGATACAGAGATGTTGCTAACTTAAATGGCTTTAAAAGGGAATTAGACAAATTTATGGAGCATATTAATGGAGTAAATTCATGGAGCATGATAGATGGAGACTCAAATGTTCAGAGGTAGTATTTCAAGGAATATCAATTTTGTGAGGTACAACAGGATTTCAGCCTTCTTATCCTGCTGATAGGCCTGATTAACCACTGTAGGAGCCAGAATGCTGAAGTAGATGGACCTTTAGCCTGATTCACCAGAGCTCTTCTTATATAGTTATGTCTGTAGCATCAAGACAGCCCACATGAGAACAAGCTTACAAAAATAATAGGGGAAGTGTTTTCAGTCAGAGCTGAAAAAAACCACTTCATCAACCTTTTCCTCGCCTTTATCTGAAACAATGTAAGAACTCAAGTCTGGAAATCTACTTTCATTCTACTTTTAGGGGAGTGTTGCCCAGGGGTCTTCAAACTATGGCCCTCCAGATGTTCATGGACTACAATTCCCATCAGCCACTGCCAGCATGGCCAAGTGGCAGGGCTGATGGGAATTGTAGTCCATGAACATCTGGAGGGCCATAGTTTGAAGATCCCTGGTGTTGCCAGTCAGAGCTGAAGAAGACCAGCTGTTCATCACTGCTAATTGCTGTAGTTCTAGAACAGGGGTCCCCAAACTACGGCCCGGGGGCCAAATCAGGCCCCCGGAAGACATTTATCCGGCCCGCTGGGCAGAAGCGGATCTCCCCCTTCTCTATCTCCTTTTCCCCAGGTTTACAAACAGCATTAAGCGCGGGCGACTCGCTGCTCATTCCAAGCGGCCGGAGGGGACCAAACCAATGCGGCAAAGGGGGGAGAGAGAAAGGCGGCGGAGCTTCAGGGCCGGATTGGAAGGGGACCGTGGGGGTGGGGGGCTCGGCCAGGGGCGGGTTGAGGGCGGATGGATGGCGCTCCCCCACGGGCGGCACTTGGTCCGGCCCCCGGCTGGGCTCTGGCCATGCGTGAACTGGCCCCCTGTTTAAAAAGTTTGCGGACCCCTGTTCTAGAAGAACCACTACCTAGAGAAAAATAGGACCTGTCCCACATGAGACTTGCTGTATCTGAGAGATCTTTTAATGGCTACTTCTGTTACATCATCCGATTGAATCCTGCTTGGCAAGAGAGGAAAGAAGCAGAATATTTTTAAAAAATAAATAAATAGACCCTAGTATAAACTTTTTTTGTAGCTGCCTATATAGTATGTTTGTGCACTGCTGTTATATCCTTTAAGCAATCTTACTTTTTTAGACAGGCCTTTGGAGAAATGGGTTTATGGTTTTGGTGAACAATCATGCTACTTCTGTTTACTTTGGCCGTTTCTGCACGGCCCTTTAATGGCGCCCTGGGGACGGGAAATACACCGCCCCCAGGGAGCCATTCGCACAGGCGGCGCTGCTGCAACGCAGCAGCGCCGACCTGACTCCGCTCCCTCTCCCCCAGGGCGGCGGCAGGCCGCCCTGAAAAACAACCCTTTAAAGGGTTGTTTTTCCCTCAACAGCGTGTTCCCGGCGGCGTGGTGCAAACAGCACCGTTGGGAACACGCTGTTCCGTCCAACCCCTGGAGGTCGGAGGGCAGCGTGGGCGGGGCTTCGACGGCCAGCAGGCCGACGACGGGGACAAGGTGAGTCGGACAGGGAAGGGGGAAGAGGCGGCTCCATGCGGAGCTGCCTGCCGTCTGCCGGCCTCTCCAGAGGCCGTCTGTATGCTTGCATGCGAACGGCCTCCGCCTCCACGCCGGCAGAATTCTTGCCGGCGTGGAGGCACCTCAACGGCCGTGCAGAAACGGCCTTTGTTGTTTGATATTTATTGAATGAGACCCTTGCTTTCCTGAGCAGCCAGGAAAAGGCAAGGATGTCAATATTTTAAATAACGTAAGATTATATTTAGGTTATATTTCGAGATTAAAAACTAGACCCAGTTTACTGTAGCCACAGCAGTCTTGCACTGATGGTGTGACCTTCACCTTTAAAGCCAAAATTCTTGTTACTAGTCTCTATTTGCAGAGGCGCTTTTACCCACAGTGTTGCCAATTTTTAATTTTCCCAACCTCAGGTGGGCCAAGATGGGATCCAGAAGTTTAGAGGAGGCTCTCGGCCTGTTTCACACATCATGTGCAACTGATTGGGCAAGTGGCAGGCCAGCATGCCTAATGATGGGTTCAATAGCAAATTGCTATTAAGACTGCTCTGAAGTTCATAGACTAACCAGTTTTTGACCTCACCCCAGGTTGCAGCAACCTTGGTGAAGCTAGGTACATGATTATGATCAATGCCTTAGTGGGACACATCCTGGAACTTATATATTTAGTGGAACTTACTTATATGTATACCTTTCTTTTCTTCCAAAGTGCTGAACATGGGAGAACCAGGATGTGTCCCACTAAGGCATTGATCATAATCATGTACATAATCAAGGAGACCTGGACCTCCCCCATTTCTGGTCCTTGCTCAGCACCATTGGGCTTGCTGGCTGCAAGTGGGGAGATGCTCTTTGTTTTTTTTTCAGGACTGGGCCCTTTAAGACAGCTTTGCAATAAACATCTGGTCTCACAATTCAGCTGCTGTTGGAGCCAAATTGCAGGTGGCTTGTGTGGCAAACCACCACTAGTGGGCCCACCACTGAAGGGGCAGACACCCAAGAGCATTGCAACTTGGGGGGAGAATGAGAGCCACCCTTTCTGGTCCATTTTTTTCATTGGGGATGGTAGGATTGACAGCTCACTATTTAAGTGCTGTTTTTAGCTTGTGTTTAATTATAGGTTTTTAAGATGATTAATATAGATTTATTTGTTTGATTTATTTGTAAGAGGAATAATTTGCCTAGACAGGGTATGGGGGAGAAGATGGGCAATGGGGGTCACTATTACTGTGGTAACAAGCAGGGGGAGATATGGTATTGGGAGGCAGAGGAAATTATCAAAAGAAGGAGTTTTAGATGTATTAAACCATCACCCCTTTTGATCTGCCTCCCATCCACCAGTATTTGGAGATGCCTGTTAGCTGTCCTACCTTTCTGGTGGTGTTACTGTTGAATGCTAGGTCAGTCCAGAATAAAACATCTCTCATTATTTCTTTTTCCTAGATGAGGGGGCTGACCTGGTGTGTATTACTGAAACCTGCATAGGGGAGCTAAGAGGACCTGATCTTGCCCTGCTTTGCCCCTTAGATAACTCGGCATTCCAGTATTCCAGACTGATTGGAAAGGCTGGCTCATGTGGTGGCTGGATTTGAAGGTTTGTTCTTGCTGTTGGGTCATAGAGACAGAACAAGTTTGCTGCTGGTATATCATCCACTTCATAGCCCAGCAGCTTCCCTGGCCAAGATGGTCTCGGATCCCCACCTGCCATGGTGGTGGTGGGGATTTCAACATTCATGCTGAGATTAGCCTCACTGAGCCAGCTCAGCTTTTCATGACTTCAATTTGTGACTGAGCCAACTCATGCAGTGAGATATACCCTCAATTTAGTATTTGCGACAGAATATGGAAGTGGAGATCCATTAATAGAATATTTGAGCAAAGCCCGTTGTCATGGACCAATAATTTCCTAATAAGATTTGGACTTGCAGTGACCGTCTCCCCTCAGAGGAGGGAGACTCACTGAGATGGTCCACCCTCAGATGAATAGGGACATTGCTGTTCATCTGTATTCTACAGAGCACCAGACTATAAGGGTCTACAGCCAGAGCACAGATGGTATAACTCCCACTGCAAGGCTGACTGAGCATGAGTTAGAGCACAATATTGCACCTATCAGCTGGTGGTAGCAATGGTGAAAAACCATTTTTTTCTCTGCCACTATTGCATCCTCAATAATCAATGGTGAAAAGCCAAACTTTTCAGTATAGTGAACGACCTTATAAGATCAAAGTTGCTCAAATTGCAGGGAAGTGGATGCCTCAATTAAGAATAGTCCAGAGGAGGCATCCAGAATACCATTTTGTTTTTTTGAACAACATAGGTTCTACTATTTACCATTAATAGCTTAGCACATGCAGGTTGGTGAATTATCTGATACCCGTGTCACTGCATAGAATGAACCCTAAAAACAGTATCTAGGAACCACCACTTCTGAAGAGTTTTATGCTTGAAGTAACATCAGGGGATAGGAATAGGAATGTGCTAAATGTTGTACTTGATCCACTCTGGCTGTTGAAAATGCTGTTGCCATTTTCAGCTGATGAACATGCATTTGTAAATCTGCTCTAATTGAGAATGTCACTGTGACACACTTCTCTTGCTCATATATGGGGACTGCTAGTTTCAGCAGCTCAAGGTCTATCAATTTTAGGAGGTTATCAGGGAGAAAGAGGGCATTTCCAAACTTGCTGCAACCCTCAATATAATGATCTCAGACATGGCACTTTCAACTTCTAATGTTCAAAAATCATTTGGAAAGCACTTCATGCTAGTTGAAGGTTAAAGTGAAGCTTCTATTAGTGCACCCAGCAGTAATCCAATCTCAAAGTGACAAAGGGATGACTGTGGTGAGGTTTACATCCAAAAGGAAAGGTTGCAGTCTCATTACAAGATCTAGAGGGGGGGGGGTAGCTGCTGATATTTCAACAACTACATCTGGCTGGGTATTCAAAAAGGACACTTAAAATCATACTTCTTAGTCAAATACCTCAGGCAAATTGTCTGTATGTCTGCATATCAACAATTAATCTTTGTTTACAAGCAACACAATTGTGTTTGCTTCTTCACAAATGTTGTACAAAACACATTTATTTTCTTTCTCTCATCTTCTTTCCTGTTTCAAGTTTGGTTAGTTAAATGCAATCATTGGTGGATTCAGCACAACATACATATAACAACTTGCAGATAGTTTAAAAAGATCAGTTTTGGCATTTTGTGTTCCCACAGAGCAAGAGAACACAAGCATTGTCAGCCAAAATGAATTTCCCCCCCAACTGCTACATGGAGCTCTCATCATTTGAGCCTGCCATTTTGTGAGCTGTTGCAGATTCTCTTTGGAGATTGCCATGGGGACGGGGGTGTGTGTGTCAAATAACCCTGGGCACAACCGAAGGGGGCACAAAATCACCCCCACTCCCTCCTACTCCCCTGTCCCGATCCAGCTTGGAAGAGCTGGGTTGGCATGGGGAAAGTGCCTAAAGACAGTGCTGGCCTGCTGCTGCAGCGCCCATCTGAGCTGCCTCCTTCCCTACCCAGGCCCTCAGGGGCAGGGGCAGGGGCAGAGGTGACTTGGACAGGCACTGGGACAGCAGGCCAGCTCCTGGGCTGCTCACTGCGGTGCCCTGCGCCTCCCTGCAGGCTGGCTTCTGCCCTCCCCAGAGCCTAGGGAAGGCAGGAGGCGGCCTGCAAGGAGTCAGGGGGACTGAGGGTCGGGGGGCACCTAGAACAGGTGTTGTCCCATTTTTCCCAATATGCCTCTGGAGAGTCCCGAGAAAGGTTTCCTCTGCTTGCAGCTCATCCACACTTGATTTCACTTTAAAAAATAAGTGGAGTTTGTTTTGCCTAGCAATCCCTAGCAATAATTTTTGTTTTTGTTTTGTTTTGAGGGTGATGTCTGTGAAGCTACAGTGACAATATTAGAGAAGGTGCAATATGTGCATATTTGTGTAGCTTCACGAAAGCTTCATGGATATCCCCGTCAAAACAATACAAAAAAGGAAAAACGACATGTGTGCAGCATCACTAGGGTAACCAAACTTTATCCATCTACTTTTTTTTCAGCAAAATCATGCACAGATGAGGTGCAAGCAGAGATAACCTCTGTGGGGAATCTCCATTGAGAATCTGCTGCAGCACACAGTATGGTGGGTGCAAATGGAAAAACTGAAAGCAAGGAATTTTGGCAGGAGAAATAAATTATTTCCTGCCTGCTTTTGTTCACTCAGCAGGCAACAAACATCTTCAACATGCATTGGGGAGGAAAGATTGATAGATTAGCGATTTTTGAAAAACCCATGTCAAGAGAAATAAAATGGACTTCCCTCTGTGATACAACTCTGAAGATGCCAGCCACAGATGCAGGCAAAACATTAGGAACAAGATCCACCAGACCACGGCCACACAGCCCGGAAAACCCACCACAACCAACAAAATGGACTGAAGTTGTTTTGGGTAAAAGAGCTGTCTGAAGTTCTTCCCCAAAATGTGTTTTGTAACATCCTCAAGATGTTAAATTTATGCTGTGCGAAATCCACCATTATTTTACTTTTGACAGTCCCAAGTTTCAGGCTAGGTAGAAAGACAATGAATTGTTCTATAGAATGCTTCATGGATGTCCTGCAATGAAAGCTCTGTTTGCTGCACTGTTGATATCTGCCTACATCAGATTCAAAGTCTTTTTTACAGCTGGAAAATCTGATGACTGCATCTGTTGATTAAATGTCATAATACAACTTGGTGAGTTCATCCTATTGGACCTTGCTGGCAAGCTACCTGAAAGTGGTCAGGATATGGCTGGCAGAGACATACTCTCTTTGGTAGCATCACAAAGTCTCCAGGATGCTAGGAGAAAATCAAGGCACTGGCCCCTTCAAGTTGAGTCACTTCCTTGAACTTTTATCAGGAACAGCATGTAAGAAGCAACCCCACAATGGTCCCCATGGTGCTGATAATGTGAACAAGCTCTTTTTCTCACCTTTTCCCCACACTTTAATTTAAAATACTGAAGAGGAAAACAAAATCAGGTTTCTACATACCTGATATGATAAGCACTGCAGGGAGAAAACAATTTCCATGAAATGATATGTTTTGGATTCTTGGAGAGGAAAACAAATATTGCTCCTCAAGTGCCACTTGTTAATCTTTGTTGAGGTTTCAGTAAAACTGGCAGTGATCTGTCAAGAAAAAAACATTAACGTATGTCCATTGCTGAGCTAACAGGAATCATTGAATAAAACAGTTTCCATCAGCTTACTTATCTCAGTAGGTGTAGCACAGAAGAACCTTAAACACATATTGCTTCTTTAGCAGAGTTCACATTGGCCTCTGTACACATGATACAGGGCTAGCACACACATAGATGGTGTGGGAGCTGGGTGGGGTGCAGCCATTGCACTGGGTGCACACCTGGGGATGCGAAAATCGACCCCGACCCCCTTCCCACCTTGTCCCACCCTGCCTTGCCAGGCCTGGCCCTGCCCCAGCAGCCTGGCCTGTTTTCAGCTGGCAGAAAGCTGTTTTCAAATCCCCATTTTGCCATAAATCTTGTTGGGTGACCTTTACCTACAGTGTTGTTGCGAGAAGAACATGGAGGAGATGAGAACAATGCATGCTCTTCTGAGCTCCTTGGAGGAATGGCAGGATCAAAGTGCACTGAATGTAAAATGTACACAATTAACATGTGTACTAAATGGATACTTTTCACATAGGCACAGTGCCGACTCATCAAAGTGCACTGAATGGAAAGTTTCCATTCCTGTGATTAAGAATTTTCAAGGGTAGAACCTGTTATCACAAGGCACCCTGCATGTTCCCATTCTTGCTCTCCCTCTTCATACATCTCCCCTGTACATGTGGACCTCAGGTGTAAAGAATTACTAAAGGTAGGCATTTAGGGAAGCATAATTCTGAATTTGTATTAACTTGAATGATGTCCTTGAAATTCATCATTGGCAAGTTTGATCTGTAGGTTTGACCATCTAATAATCTTAGCTCTGTAAAAAAAAAGACTCATAAATGACTTGGAGTGTCAAAGGAGAGTTTGGCCATGCATGGTCATCATTAAGCATACCAAGTGTCCAGTGGTGACTGCTTTGTGGGCACTAGCTCAGGTTAGCCCCTTATCTTCAATTCTCATTCAGGGGTATGATCAGTAGGTTGCAGGTACATGTGTATGAATCCTATATTATTTACTTTTAATGAAATTGTCATTGTTCATTGCTATCTGATCATGCGGGCCTCTTGTTTGGGGAGCATGTCTCTGACACAGTTAGTTCTTTTGACCTTTTCTTGCAAATGTTTTGTGCAGCTGATCATCTTTATGAACACCTACCATCCTAGATCCTCTATCAGGACTGAATCTGGGATTTTATGATGGAAAGTGGATGCTCTATAGTCACTGAGCCACAGATATTTCTAAACATTTGGGGCCAAGAAAAACCTCTTTTAAAACAGATGAGTATTTTTTTAAAAGAACAAAAAAATTGTAAATATTTATTTTGAATCCAGCCAATGGCGATTTACTGTAAATTGGTTTCAGTGCTTTTGCTACAATAGCTAAAGTAGAATGTGCTGTCGTGGCTGCTACTATTCTGAATTTCATGTAAGGGATGCTTTGCTAACCTCTCTACCAAACTTTCCTTTGGGAGTGTGTAGAGGTTGAGACATATAGTGCAATTCCTTACTTCCTGACACTGAAGCTCTATACATTTCCATACACCATCTAGATGCTCAGAATCTTGAGTAGGTGAAAAAGTTCTTGGAGCTAGTAAATGATGTACAGTGTTCTGTTAATTTCTCATTGAACATCTGGTATGTTGTTATAATTACATAAGAACATAAGAATAAGCCAGCTGGATCAGACCAGAGTCCATCTAGTCCAGCTCTCTGCTACTCGCAGTGGCCCACCAGGTCACTGATAGATGATATACACTAATAGATGATATATGCATTACACAACTAGAAAGACTAGGAACCTCTTCTCTCATTTCTTTCCCTTTATCCACTAAGGTTGCAATCCATGTCAGAATACATTTGCTTAGAAGCCAGTTCCACTGAGATCAACAGGGCTTGATTTTAAATAAACAAATGTATAATCAGAGTGAAAATCTCAGTCCATCAGATGTTATTTTTCTTCTTAGGGCTATATGGGTTGAGATGTGATGGTTCCTCATTTGTCCTTTTCATTCCAGTTCTGATCTTGAGATTTTTTTCTGCTTTTTTTTCTTTTTGCATGGAAGGGTCAGAAGAAGACATGATATTCCCTCATTTTTCTAAATCTAAAGAAAGTAGAAGTTGGCATGTCCTTTTACAGAACAGCGAATAAAATAAAACTGCTCCTTCTCTGAAAAGTTTGCCATCTCAGATTTGATGCAATGTGAGGCAACTCTGGGATGGAGGCAGATGGATGAAGGTAACATGAACAGCGTTTGAATTCAATTCATTCATGAAAGGAATGGGCTACAAAGTTAAGCCAGTGTCTTTATTTTACAAAGTTGATTTTGAGGGGAGATCTGAAGGAAGAGAGATTAAGGTGGGAAACTATTTTTATTAATGTGTGTGTGTGTGTGGGGGGGGGAATGGATAATTCCAAATGACATTGAAAACCATGTCTGTGGACATAGAGAAGAATTTCAACCAAAGATAGTCTCTCTAAAATATGTTCCACATTTTAATATAATTCTAAGTGAGTATTTAGTGTTGTTTTGGACATAGGAGAGAGGTACAATGAATTCACTGAGTGAAGAATAAAAATCTGACAAAGGAGTTTCTGTGGAACTCACAGAAGCATGGGCTCTTGAAAAGACATAATTTTTAAAGACAGCCATTTTATGCCTATCATTTCATAGTATACTTCTTTTTTAAAAAATTAACCTGTCTTCAGCTCAAGCTTTTGTGCTTTCAGATCATTGTAGAAATGTCACTGCTCACTGAATTCATTATGGTAGATGTGTTTCTACTTCTAATCTTGCATCACACACATTAATTTCAGCTATTATTAATCAGTTCCATTTTTTTCTGTGTATATAATATCCATTGTTGTTGTTAGCTTCTTCTCCCCAACCCCATCCTGTAGGTAATGTGATACCTGGCACTAATTGGGAATTCTCAGGATATGATCTTTAATCTTCTAAACAAACACATTTGTGGCCTGTATGACCAAGATGAAAACCAATCAATCAATCAGTCTATCTAGCTAGCTATCTACTGTCTGTCTATGTGTGTTTATATATCTTTTTTTTAAATTAAGCAGCATAAAATCTCCAATGAACAATGCAATAGAACTAGGATTACAGAATTGGAAAACAATGCAAGCAAGGCAAAAAAAAGTATGAGACATGCTATACCATAAGAAACGTAGAGTGGATTACAAATGTAGAAAACTGCAATAAAATCAGGTTGATACATGCAATAAAGATTACAATGGACCAGGGGTAGGGAACCTGCGGCTCTCCAGATGTTCAGGAACTACAATTCCCATCAGCCTCTGTCAGCATGGCCAATTGGCCATGCTGGTAGGGGCTGATGGGAATTGTAGTTCCTGAACATCTGGAGAGCCGCAGGTTCCCTACCCCTGCAACAGACCATAGTCCCTGCTCGTTTATAATAATGCCCTCCTTAACAAGCTCTGTGGAAGCCTTCCCGTCCTTAAAGTAGGCACCACAACAAAGAATGCATATGTATCTGAGTTGCCAATCTTACCCCTCAGAAGTCTTTGTTCAGATGAGCAGGATATGGTAAATCTATGGCCTGAAATACACAAACAGGATGAGTGATGTATCTTGTGAAAAGTGTAGATATGAAGTATCTGACCATACATTGCAAAATCTGTCATATGATTGAAAAAATGCTCGCCATTCTAGTAATTAAAGAAGTGAGACACATGGCCCCATCCAAAAGGTGGGGATCTGCTTGTGGAAGTGGTGTGTAGCCATGCTGGCAGATTTGCCCTCCCCAGGGCACTTGCCCCGGTGAAGGGGTGATTCTGCCCATGTGCAGCCATCATGGCCCTCCCCAGCACTGTCGTGGCCCAGTCCAGCATGTCTGGGGACCAGTTGGAGGAGGACACAGATGGAGAAGAGGGCACAGCTTTGGCCCCAGAGTCCTAAGTAATGCCTGTAGGGTCTGAGCCTGAGCTTCCTGCAGTACTTGCAAGACCTGGCCCAGAGGCTCAGGCAGAACCTTCAGCAGTATCTGCAGGACCAGGTCCAGAGGCTCCAACAGAGCAAGCAGGCTGGCAGACACAGTCAGGCTCCAGCGCTAAGATTTTCCAGCATCCTGACACCAAACTGGGGGAGGTCCTGCCAGCCCTCTTGCCCTTCTGGATCCAGAGCCCCAAGATCATCACAGAAGGAAACTGCATGCCAGTGTGCAGGGAAGAAGATGCAGCAGCAGGCTAGCAGCTCTGGGGTGACCTCAGCTTGTTGAGAAGTTTTCGCAGCAGTCAGACTGCAGTAACACAGATGCATGAAGTATTTGCACTGGTGGGTAGGATATCTGCTATAAAAGTCAAGGTGTATTATGGTAGCAACGTTGTGCAAGGACTTGCAAGGCACTATATGTCTTTTGTGCCTGGATCTGGTTTTGATCTTGTTTTGGACTCTGGACTTGGTGCTGTTTCACCCTTCTGGACTTGGTGGTTGATTCCAACTGCTGACCCAGCTGTAAGCTGCTTTTGGCTCTGCTTGTTAAGGGCCTGTCTATGACGGGATTGGTCATGGTGCCAAATGCTGCACTAGTATCCCAGGACCCCTGCCGCGGGGGCCAGGCCAGGAGTTTGGCTGGGAGAGGAGCTGACTTTAATTGGCTCCCTTTGTTGGCATTACACCAGTGACCTGGGACATGGACTTCAATTCAGCCCAATGAGAGCTTCTCGGCAGCAGGGAGGCTTTTTTACTGTTCAAGCCTCCCCACATCACCAGGAAGCTTCTGTGGGAACGGTGGGGCTGTGCCACATTGGCACTGTGGCCTGCCACAGCCAAGTTTAGATGGGGCCATCCATAGATAGATAATAAAGCAAACTGCTATGCCATTGAGTTGTGGGTTTTCCAGGCTGTGCAACTTGGGTATGGTAGTTTTTGCTTTTAACGTTTTACCCACATCTATGGCTGACATCTTCAGAGGCACATCACACTGTGCCATGGAGAGAAACGAATCTACTGTGACATGCCTCTGGCAGCCATAGATACAGCCATAGATACAGGCAAAACATTAAGAGAAAAATACTACTAGACCATGACCATGCAGCCTGGGAAACCCACAACATCCAGTTAATTCCAGATATGAAAACCTTTGTGCTATACCATTGCTTCTTTAAAAGACTAACATAGAGAGAAACAGAGAGAGAGAGAGCTGTGTTATCTAACTTCCCAACTATCTGAGAATTTTAACTCAGATCAAGACAGTTACTGTAACTCTCAGGTGAACAGTCAGGTGCATTTCTCAACTCTGCTCAGAGGAAGACTTCTCCAACTCCTAAGTGATACCTCAGTGTGCTCATCAATTTAAGTTAATTTATGAAATTCCATACTATGTGTAAATTCTTCTTTCTCTGACCTATGTCAGGGAGTAGAAGGGGTGGGACCTCCAAATAAGTTATGATGACAGGACAAAATATGGCTGAGCTGTATGGTAGACCATGTCACATAAACACTATCCTATGTGGTATATTTTCATTGTCTTGGCTTTTAAAGAAATATAGATAGCCTTAATGGTCTATGAAGATTAGTCGTAATTTATGACATTTGGTTGTTTTCTTGCACTTTTTCTCCAGATATTGGGAAGAGATTAGATGAGTCCAACTGACAGGGGCATTGGCTTGCTGAGTGTCCCCATGGTTTCTATTTTGATTTTTTAAAACTGAAACAAGTTATCCTGATACAGCAAACAGCTATAGGCATGAATTAGCAAACCTAAACATGCACTGGAAAGCACAGGAAGGCTGAAATGTGACTATAAATCAACCTACCTTCATTGGCATCAGTCAGTTCAGAAATCTGGTAAAACATGTTTGCCGTGGTCTCTATCACATTGTGAGGCAAGAGTCGTCACTATTTTGGTCCCCATTTTTGGTCACCTTTTTCGCTTCTACCACTTTGGGTAAAATATAGCCCCCCTCTCTCTAGTATGGTTGCCTAATATCAACCTTGTAAGGGAATCATTTAGTAGCATGCCAAGGAGCCAGGCAGGTGGATAAGTACTGTCTCAAGTTTTTTTTAAAAAAAACTCTTTATTAGGCACAAACAAAAAACTCTTTATTAGGCACAAACTCAGGGTATTGAAATAGATAGGATCCTGTACACTAGGGAAAATGACCAAAAAGACAGATTCTAACTAAAGTACTTACAATTTATGTTGCATCTGGCCTGGGTAGATATAGGATGCCCCTTCCTGATGCATATGCTTCTCTCTTTTGTGTCATTCCCCTCTGTCATCCTTCATGGCAAAACACAGGCTCCCCACAGTTCCCAACCAAGAAGGATCCAAGACAGAAGAAACCCAAACACAAGAACTGCTTTCTTTTTCAGGTTCCCATCTCCATGTGTCTTCGGGTTTTTTGGGGGTACTAAGCCTAGGAGCTTCAGTTCACTGAATCTGCACCCTCCAACCTAGAGGTATTAACACATCAAAGGTCTGGCAATTATCCCCCCCCCCCTCTACTAGCCCCAAGTTGGAAAGGATGCCTTGTATCCAGCAAAGAACATCTTTTCTTTTTCTTCCAAGCCATGAACACACCTGAACTGCATTTCATCATCATGAATGTCAAGGTTTCTCCAGTGTATCTTTCAACCCCACCATCTCATCTCACTACAATGCTTAAAACAGCCTTTGGTTATCATGCATGTGCACCAATAATGGGAGAAAGGAACATCAGTCCACGCAAATTCAGACGCAGGTTTTCTTCAGATGTTCTTTACCTTTCCATATATATTGTACAGACAAACTGAACACACAGCAGAACAGTTGCATACATTGGCTTGTTGTCAAAACTGATAGGATGTGGATCAATTATTCAGGAAAATATGTATGGGGTGGGTGTCTGGATTCAATCTCTATCCTCCTACCCAATTCCCCTGTCAAACACTTGATTGTCAAGATTTCAGTGTGTAAAAAAGAGCAAGATACACAAGCTACTCCACACATAGTTGGATCAGAGCCTGTATGTATAAAATGATGTCTTCATAGCAATGAAAGTTTTGGCATTTGGTTTGTATGGATAGGTGGTTTGGCCTCCTCTGCTGTAGAGTTTGAGACATTTTAAGGCTTTAATCCTCAAATCAATGGGGTTTTCCCAGTGCAGGTGGTTTAAAGAGGAGCATGTAAATCTCAACGACATCAAAACAAAATGTCAAAATCACTGACAATATAAAAGCCTTATGACTCGTTTTTATCCTTGAGGGTCTATTTGTATGACAAAAGATGATGGAAGATAGTTGTCTGCTGGGAAAGAAAATGGGAACTCATGAAAATAAGATGATTAAATAAAAGATATACAGTACAGGAAAATAACAACAACAAAAACAAGCAGGTGGTGATGATGAAGAAGAAAGATGATGATGGTGAAACCTACAAATATTTTTGATACTGAAAAATCCACATTAATTGGCATGCATTGTCATTCACCATAAGACTTAAAGAACAAATATACCTGTAGGTAATCTCTCTCTAAAAGGCAAAAAGTGCAATCCTAAACAGACTTCAGTAGATCTGAACCTCTGTTTAGAATTGCATTGCAAGTGTCTGATTCTAGAAACAGAACATTATCAGCATTATTACTACTCCTTTTCTTTGGAAGCTAGCCTCATTGCTTTTGCTTTGCCAGAAAGGACCTACCAGTTTGGTATGTTCAATTATCTGGTCTTAACAGCAACACATTATTTTAATATAAGGTTTTTACTGGCGTCAGCAAATATTGTGTGTTTTGTTTAAATTGACATGTCACATCTTATTATAAATTTGAAAAAGAAATGGAGGAACCTCTCTGGGTTAGACTGTTTCATTTTCTGTGGTTTGGCTCCCCCGTACAGCATATTTTTCTGTCAGCAAGCTTCAACAAGCCTATGAGAAAATAGCCACACATAAAATAAATAAAAGGAACCAAAATGTGGAAATATGAGCTAATAAGAAATTGTTTACTTATTTTATGAAATTAAAAACAGAACCTCTGGAATGTTTGCCTCCTCCTGTTTATAGAAAATAGAAATATTTCCTACACTGGGCATTTAATAACTAAGATAAACCAGCTTTTAAGTTTTTCAGGCTTGCAGACAAATGGTCTTTCCATTCCGAATGCCACTTTATATGTGTTAGCCAAAATTAGATGTCAGGATTTGTGTTTAAAAACAATAACATCTGAAAATAAAGTGGCAATATTTAAAGGTCCTCATTGATTGTAGTTTATTATGCAATTATCTTAATGCTGAGCTCAAGGGGAAATGGGAGTCACACATCACAATCTCGCCATGAAATCAAGACAGTGAGACTAAACAAGCCAAAAAAACTGCTATTGTATCTGTTTTAGTTACTGATTATACAATAGAATCAATTATTAAATTCCATATGTTATAATAACAGCAAAGGAGCTGTAAAACTCAGAAATCTTTTAGTGATTTGAATCTATTGATGGTACATCTTTTCTTTTGCTGTTATCTTGAGTATCACATGGGACAACAAAGATTTCTGTGAAAACAAGGGACAGAATGTTCCTGAATTATTAATTGATCTGATACTCTAATAAGGAGCATCTGGTAGTTATTTTCCTGATGAATTTGAGATCTGAGGATGATCTTTTGAAAAATATGTGTTTCCTGTATGTGCCAGAAAAAATGATTACTCCCAAATTTCCCAAATAAGAAATTTCCTATATAGCTCCATTAAATTGCCAGAGTATTTTAGGACACAGAAGGCTCAGAGAGAAGGAGAGAAGGGAGGAATTACACTAGGAGGGGGAAGTGCACTCAGAAATGTTTACTTTTATGTAAACCAGAGGTTTACTTTTTTAATCTACTAGGATTAGATTAAACTTAATTTGAAAAGCATTAGGCAGTAAACAGAAATGCTTGAAAATAACTATTACAACTCAGATGTTCTGGGGGGCAGGGAACAGATTTGTTGAGAGTATCCAGTAGATAATATCTGGTGAACAGAGAGACCAGATTCTACTTTCAGTAAACATGTCTTGATACCACAATTTACAGTTATGGATGATTTAGAATGTTGTATTCCTTCTGTTTTCAGCCTAAATCTCTGTTTTAATTTTACTTGTTTTTGTTTTTTGCTTCCTTACACCAAATTTCCCCTATAAAATAGCCATTTTCAGATGCCATCTGTGCATATATGTTGAATGTATATTAACACTGTAATCATTTTAAAAAGAGCTAGAGAAAGAAACAAAATAAGGAACGTTTGTTCATGGCTTTTCAGTCATGTTGTCATGAAGGCAAACTCTATGTGATTGGGGATCTATGATCACATTCTGCAATATAAAATGCAACCACCAAATAAAACCTGGAGGAACCCATCAGGCAAATGGGATCCTAGTGCTGGAAAGAGGTTTAACAGATCAGACACTTTATTTATAGTCAGTGACTAATAATAACAAATAACAATAGTGACAACTGGGCTGAAAGGAATAAAATACAAATAATCATACCTAAGTCATTATTCAATGAATAAAAATACATAAAATTGATTAATACCTTAAAATAATAACATTTACAGTTTTCCCCAAGAATCTTAACTACCTTGAATCAATTCTGATTGCTGCTACAAAATGTGTATGCTATTAAACAAAACTTGGCCACCAGTGTTGTGGTTTGCAGAAATTCATCAAAAAGATTATTAATTCTAGTTGACTCAGGGTAACCGGAACTCTTGTTCAATAGGGTCTCAAAATCTTGGTTCAAGCATCACTATAAAAACTGCATCTAAAAAGTTTCCATTTCTCTGCCCTTACATGAACAAAGACTTTGGGAATGAGGAATCTTCCTGAATTGGGACACTGTTGATGGACTTGCAGCTTTGCTGTTCTTTCCTGAGCCCTCTCTCCTTATTGTCAAGCCTTCAAGGGTAGCTGTGAACTATGCAAATACAGTTCATAACAACTGGCCTCTGGCCTCTTAACAATTCAGAGGAAATGGAGCCTTTTTTCCTTATATGGAAAATCTGAGCTCTTTAGCTCCTCCTAATGGACCCTGGGTTACACAAACAGAGCACATACAGTTGTATATAAATACCATATATACTTGAGTATAAGACCTGAATATAAGTCGAGGGGGGCTTTTTCATCATGAAAATGTGCTGAAAAGTCAACTTATACACAAGTATATACAGTATATATTGCCAAAATTGACAGGACAAGCTGAGTACTTTTGGAGCTGAAAAGGTGCCCAGGATTGGAGTCTGCAGAGTAAATGCCCTAGGGCAACCTTCAGCAAACGGGAGCTGGGAAAAACCCTTCAACTACACACAAAATGTCTGGTTCAAGCTGAGACTAAAAATGACCAGAGAGCAAAACGGCCTGGCGGGAAACAGTCTATTTTCCCCTGACGCCTTTGCTTTCTGGAAAGGACTCTAGAAGTCATCTCTTTTTAAGATGTCTCCCAAACATCTTATTTTGGGTGTGTGGCATGAAAAGAGATAATTGCCTCTTTTTAAGATGTCTCACAGATGTCTTTTTTTGTGCTGTGCGGAATAGACCTCTGTTGTTCTAGAGTTCCTAGAGATTTTATACAGCTCTAAATGGAGATTAGACAGGTTCATGGAGGACAGACCTATCAGTTGCTGCTAGCCATGGTGACTAAAGGGAGTCTCCAAAGTCAAAGGCAGTAAACCTCTAAATACCAGTGCCAGGAGGCCACATCCAGTGAAAGCCTCTGTGTTCTATTATTGGTCCACCAGAGTTACTGTTTGACTTCTACATGAGACAGGATACAGTACTAAATGTACCACTGTTCTAATCCAGCAGGACTCTTCTTATGTTCTTAGATTGGATGTAGTCCACAAAAGGTGAAGGGTGTGCCATCACTTGAACACCTTTTCAATTTTAAACAATTAAATCTACATTTTACTTAAACATCTGATATTTAACAGCCTTCTTTCCAGTAAGCCTCTAGGAATTCCAGCACTCTGCTACCCCCAAGAAAGGATAATTCCCATGGCTCCTGAATTAGTTCATGCAACTTGTGATGACTCGGCTGTCTTCATACTATTAATTTGTGTCTCAAATCAGTCTCACCCTGCTAATTTCCTTCTCAGTCTTTTTATTCTCCAAATAGGTCTGAAAAATGGTGGTGACAAGCTTCTAGTACCACCTTGACTCACCCTCGGTGGAGGGAGTGCAATCTGTGTGACCTTTTCATTTCATTTCTTTTCTTCCATGGTCCATGCTGCAATTAGGGGTCTTCTTGCTTCTCTCAGTATCATTCAGGAGACATTGATTAAAAAGGGGATGAATTCTTTTGCTTTTTAATAGTCCAATCCCTTATTCTGACAATATTTTAAAAAATAGCTGCATAAGAGAGATACAGAACAAACAAAATAATTTTTCTATGGGTTGCAGCTTAGTGTGATAACCTAGAGATATCAGTTAAAACAAAACATTCTTAAAACATAAAAATGTAGAGGAAAATATTTAGATTCTGAAATAAAATATTAGATGAAAGAATTTGGTATCTTTGCT
Organism: Sphaerodactylus townsendi; assembly: GCF_021028975.2. Taxonomy (NCBI): domain Eukaryota; kingdom Metazoa; phylum Chordata; class Lepidosauria; order Squamata; family Sphaerodactylidae; genus Sphaerodactylus; species Sphaerodactylus townsendi. The sequence continues at coordinate 96,277,963 of NC_059433.1, forward strand.
AATAAATATGATGGAGGGGCTTTTTTATCTTCTGGATAAACAGGAAAGAAAAGCATGGTCAAGAGAATTGTACATATCACCTGATATGGGAGTAATGGGGACCCTAACTGCAGGGGTGGTAGGAGAAGCAGAAGATAGGTTTTCTCCTCCCCCACCCCTATAGGTAGACTATACCAGTTAACCCACCTGTCCTGCATGGAAAGAAGAATGTCTATCTAGAAGGCAAACAGGAAAGATGGAACGGGGGTGGGGGGAAGTCTGCATAAATGTATAACATCAGAGGCGTACCGGGCCAAAAGGCTGGGTCTCTCCCACTTCCCACACAAGAGATACTGTGGCAAGGGGGATTTTTGCCTTTTTCTCTGCCTTCTCATGCCCTTGGAAGGAAACAGGCCAGGAGGAAAAACTGGAAGCTCCTTCTTCCCCTCTTGCAGTGCCACCTCACAGAACCAGGCAAGTCTAATCCAACATACATCAGGTATATCATGTATTTGATCCTAGAGACTCCACAGAGTGCAGTTTTGGTAATGGATAGAAAGCATCAAACAGCTCATAATGAGGGGCATAAAGAAAGTCATTAATCGTACTAGCAGAAAGGCATAACTACAAAGGTGAGGGATGGCTAGGATTTCTCATTCCAGCTAATATAAGCCTGTCTGCCCCATAGATAGGCATTTATTGTTTACTTATTTTAAAGTACTTATGTTTATCAAATCTTCAACAAAATACCTAAGATGATAGGAGACAGAGGCTGTCTATTCACCATCTCTCCCAGTAAATATACCCAAATATCAAACCACCAAAGAGGAATCACTGAAAAGATAATTTCTCTATGATCTGTTAACATTTAAAGTTTTTCATGAAAGGACTAAGCAATTGTATCTTACTTCATCTGGTAATAGCCACTTCCTTTCACATATAGATGAAGGAGAGTGGAGTTCATTTTTAAACAAAACTGAAGCACTTGGATCAGGCAAACAAAAAGTTACCATATTTTTTATATCACTTGAGTGCTAAAAACATGGTTTCTGCCTGAGTGGCTGCAACCTGAGAAGTCAACTGAGCTGGGACAAAAAAAATTATGGAAGAAGCAGAAGGCAGAGAGGATGAGAAGGGAGTCATGGTTTTGCTCCTCTTCACCAACTCAATTCATTTTTTTAAAAAAAGATTGCTTGAATATTCATGGATAGAAATTGTAAGCTCGGATAACTTTCAATTCATGCTTCCTCATACCGGTTCTTCAAGTGAACTTTGGAAACGCCTTTACGACTCATTCCTACTTGAAATTAGGATGTGACTGAGGGGTGTGATCCCTGACAATTTATCCAATAGGATGATAAAAGTGAAACTCAAAAATTGAAACACATGGAAATTACTATACCATTGGTTTCCTGATACAACCAGCTCTACTTCTGATATTACATAAGAGTCAACCTTTTAAATATTTGGACACTTTTAATTTAATTTCCTCCAGACAATGTGGAATCAAAGAACATCAAAAGCAAAGCAACAATAATAAAATTATATTTACCGTAAGTTCAGGCTACTTAACAATCAATCTACCTGCCATTAGCAGGATAACTGGCCCTTCACACCACTCCCCCTCCCTTTAAAGGAGCAGTTGTAAATGTGTAACCTACTTATCCTTGGCCACATCAATCTCCAATTTGAAAGTTAAGATAATGACATCACCCTGTGGCTTGACAAACAAATATGAAATTGCTTGAACAAATCAACAAACCTTTAATTTAAACACAACAACTTTCTAACATTTAGGGATAAATAATAGTGAACATGTAGATGTATATATATACACCACAATTCAATTATACAAAATCTTCAGTGCCTTTTAAGAAAAGCACTCAAAACAGTTACAGCTACAAATAGTGCCCAATAAATAAGGAACAGCAAGAAAGTTGAAATAAAGCAGGGCTTCTTTATGGCATCTGTTCTGCATAGGATGTAGCTGCTGCGGGTCTTTCTTCAACTTGGACCTGTAAAAAATAAGTGATTTCCTCAATTGAGCTGTAGGCCTTCCCTCTCCCATTGCAGGCCAGATCAACTGAGGGGGTTGGAGCTCTTGCAGTTGGTAATAAGTAAGCAAGCTTACCAACCGCACATGCTCAATGAGCTCTTATCCCCTGGGCCCTAAGATCCAAACAAAACAGATATCCTAAAATGGCATGGGTTACAAATGGACAGGCCAATAAGCAAGCAGTCTATCCCCAAGTGGGCACTCCTTTCCTTCCAGAAGAAAGCTTCTTTCATGCTTCAAGTTCCACTGCCTAAAGGTGAAAGACACAATGGGTGGTAACAACTCAACCTTTGATGGCAACAGGCTCTAGGTAGGCAGGCAGATAGTTAATTCATCTTGACATACAAGCAAACTTCAGAGAATTGGGATTTAATAGGAATTATTCTACCTCTTGACTAATTGCAAGGAGCTCCATCTAGCCAATGCTAAGCACATTGTACTTCCAGCAATTCTATTTAAGCATATACCTGATCATGTATTTGTATTATTACCTAATTTTGTATCCAGTTTTAATAGGAAAAAATAGAATTGTTGAAATCAGTGGAACTTAATTTCGGTTGGATAAATGCTCTACGTTTTAAACCATACTTAAGAACAGAAAGAACATTTTGACATCCTAGGAGTGACAAGCCTGGACATACACCTCTTTCCAGGTCATCATTATATGCCATATTGCTTTACTCATCAGAACCCCCCCCCCCAATAAAACGAATAAATAGATGTGTAAATACAAAATTCGTTTTCAAAGAAAATCAAACAAACATGTATTAGGACAGATAACTTGATTTCTGACCTTTGGAGTGATCAAATTGTGCCCTGAAGCATGAGATTTGATCATCTTTTTTTTTGCAATACGGTGTGAATTTTATTATTGATAATAAAATCACCTGCCTTCTCCCTCCCTCCCTTTAAAAAAATCAGCTCCAGTTTTCTTTCCTATTATGTAGCAGCATGCTGAGCTTTAAAAGTAGCAGAAGGACATAACTGATGAGCTGTGCAGCCCAATTTTTCATAGTGTTATATTTACCATATGACTTATTTATCATTGTTTTAGTACTGCATAGAATATCAACTATAATCCTTGATCTAATGGTAGCACTGAGAAATGAGCTTGAGTGTGCTGCACTTACTCCTCCAATGTACAAAGCAATGTTCCTAGCAGGATGCTGATCCTACTGCTAAAATGGTATGATGAAACTCCTTGGAAAATTTCCCATTGTCGTTGTAAAGGTTTTTCCCCACCTTCAATGATATTTTCAGCATTGTGTGCCATCCTTTCTGGAGCAAGAAGCAATAATCATGGGTCTGAAAGCATCCTTTTCCATTTCAAGAATCTTTGTGTAAGTGAAATTACAAAATGTAGTATCTTAAGCAGATAATTCCAGTACTTCACATGAGATGGCATGATTGATTTCTGTATGGATCAGAACTTTCCTGCATCCCATCCAGCGTAACATTCCATGTTACCTCTCTGCTAAAGAGCAAAAATCAAGGTATGTGCCTTAAAAAAAATGCTACAGACACACAAAACATATATTCAACAGAAGCACTTTTCTAGAGCAATAGTAGGCATTTCAAACTGGCAATTCTAAACTGGTAAGTATGATTTCCTTGTCTAAACAATATTATTTTGGCACTCCTATCTCCTTCCAGCACTATTCAGGGACAGTGCCTGGGAACTCTGGCATCTTCTTTTTGCGTACAAGCCCAGTAATTTAGACTTGATACAATTAGTAGGTAGTGCTTAGTAACTTCACATATAAATTAAGTAATCCCAGCACCTCTTCTTGCTGTTCATAGGAATCCAGAATAACAATTTAGGGCTAATACTGTTATGAACTGTAATGGCTCAAACAGCATCTTGCAAGGCAGACACATCTACTATACTTACCAAAACCACATCAGCATGTGCTTTCAAAGAACAAGCAATAATAAGCTTTGCAATTTTTACATGCCATGTTGGTTGACTTCCATAATGCTTTGCTGTCATAAGGGAAGTATTGACTTGTAGCTACAACACACAGGCCTGTAACACCATAGGGTCAGGTGTGGCAGCACAACAAAATGAATGGATCCCCCTAGATCCTTTGAAATATTCAGTTGCCACTTTTCATGCTCCCCGTTCTTCAAAATAAGAAATTTGATGCATGCACACAAAAATACACAGAATGTAACATGTTTGGTTAATTATCTATGACCATAAAGCAATATTAGTATTATCATTTCTATTTAACAGGGACAGAGGTAGACACATGCAGATATGGCCCTCTGGAAAGACTTGTGCAACTCTGTGACAAATTTGACTTGCCAACTGCCTGCAGAAAAAAGTTATGTTTTTTAATTGGAAACTTAGTCAGATGGTATTTACTCATGTTACTTATGTTACTTATCTCTCTGCTTGAAAAGTTTCAGCTGCCTATTTCCACATTAAGCCTCTATAAAAAGGGGAGGACATTTTCTCCAGGTGTAATGGATAGTTTCTATGATATAAATATTAGGTAGGATGGCACCCTTGCAGGAGAACTTGAGAAGTACGAATAAGTAGTTTGGCCAATGCACGCAAAGTTGGAAATGACATCATAAGGTTAAATTATAACAGCTAAACCACAGAATTAGGGGTGAATCCTAGAGCATTGCTCCAATGTGATTTCCAGTATTGCAGGGTAGATACAATTCTGAATTGCTCACCACTTTTCCCTTACTGGATTATCCTGTTTATAATTACTTTCTGAGTAAAGTAAATAAATATGTACACAAAGGCTTCCTGCATAGTTGCAGTTCCTTCTTTCAACCTAATAAATGTTCAGGACCTCCTAGCTGGTACAGGTTAAATTACCACAACCATTTCAAGTTGTACAAATGTTTTGTATGATGTTAGTGTGACCCTTTTGTTCCTGTTATTCCCAATTGTTTTTATGACTATACAATATTAGCCATTGTTATTCCATTTATATGGAAGCCACAAAAACGGCATCTGTTTTAGTGGCAATAATTAGATAAAATTTTATTCATATGATAAGGAAATAAAAAGACAATTTTAGGGAGAACCAATTTCAGAAATCCAATTTTTAAATCGAAACTCATGTGTTCATATAACTCCAAAATGTTCTTATACATGAGTAGTCACAGTGTAGCATTACAAAATCTGGATATACGCTTGAATTGAATGCATTCGCCAATGCCAGTGGGTGACTGTGTCAATCAGACATCAAACAACTTTGAGCTGCAATGTTTGTACACACTAATACTGGCTACAATATAAGCTCCATAAATTGCTCTCCTTTTTTAGTGATGGGGCATATGTAACATGTCAAGTAGCTGACCAGAAGACTACTTTCTCAGAAACAATTCCTCTAGCAAATATACTGAAGGTTTCACATCTTTCAAAGGGACTGATACTGAGGCCCCTTCCACACAGCACAGAGCGGACTGCCGTCAGGATTAGGCTTGGTTAATGCCCTAGAAATTTGGTAAAATTTGGATTTGGATTTATTTGGGCATAAAATTATCTGTATGTCTGAAAAAGACAAATAACATATTCGGATATACCCAAATATTCGGGCCCATCTGATTTTTTTGTATTTTTTGGTGTTTTTGTGCATTTTGGCTGCAAGGAGCCCATTTTTGAAGCTAGTGGCAACACAATTTCAGGGTCTCATCCGGAGACTGTCCTGATGATACCAACCAGGTTTGGTGAAGTTTGGTTCAGGGGCCCAAAGTTATGGGCCCCCAAAGTGGGTGCCCCAATTCCCCATTGTTTGCAATGGGTCCAAACAGGAGATGGAGGCTACTCATTTGAGGGTCCATAACTTTGGACCCCCTGAACTAAACTTCACCAAATGGGTGGGATCCTCAGGACAGTCTCCGGATGAGACCTGGAAATTTTGGTACGGCTAGCTTTAAAAATGCACACCTGACAGGCACTCCAAGAAATTGCCCAAGATTCTCTGCTCTGCACCACTGTAGCCAGTGGAGAATTTCTGTGCAGGCTGCACATTTTTGAAGATAGAGGCATCAGACTTTCAAGGTGGCTCCAGGAGACCCTCCTGGTAATAGATCCAGGCTTGGTGAACTTTGCTTCTGGGGGCAGTAGGGGAGACAGGTTGATAGAGTTCTGAGAGAACTCAGCCAGCAGGTTTCATGTGTAGGAGCAGGTCAACAAAATAAGCCTTTGGGAGGCTCATAAAATTGAAGCCCCAGAAGCAAAGTCCACCAATCCTGGATGCTATTACCAGAAGGACCTCCTGGAGCTACCTTGAAAGTCTGGTGCCTATCTTCAAAAATGCGCAGCCTGCTTACACACTAAGAAACTCTCCATTGGGTACAATGGAGCCAAGGCACTGCAGAGCAGAGAATCTGGGCAAATTTCTTGGGATGCCTGTCAGGGACTCATTTTAAAGCTACTGGTACTAAAATTGCCAGGGTCTCATTCAGAAACTGTCCTGATGATACCACCTGAGTTTGGTGCAGTTTGGTTTAGGGGGTATAAAGTTATGGACCCTCAAAGGGTAGCCCATATCTCCTGTTAGCTCCCATTGGAAACAATGGGGGATGGGGCACACATTTTGGAGGTCCGTAACTTTGGCCCCCCTAAACCAAACTTCACCAAACCTGGGTGACATCATCAGGACAATCTTCAAATGAGACTCTGAAATTTTGGTACCGCTATATTTAAAAATGCATCTCCTGCAGGCCAAAACACAAAAACCACCCAAAAATACCAAAAAAGACTGAATGCCTTGCATTCGGATTTGTTCATATTTGGGCAGGACATATTCGGCCAAATATGTCCTGCACGAATATGCCCAAATGCACCAAGATTCGGCCCGAATCCAGGATTCGGTGCATCCAAATCTCCAAACCTAGTCGGGATAAAGTAACATGCTTTCTGTCTTCCCTTTCGCATGCCTCTGTGATTTGATGCACCCAAATCTCCAAGCCTAATTGGGATAAAGTAACCTGATCTTCTGTCTTCATATTCGCATGCCTCTGTGCAGGCAGCGACCAGAGTCCACAGAAACAATGTGTGTTGTTGTTACGCCTCCACACAGAGGTGTGTCTTTTTTAAACCTCCCTTCCTCTGCTCCATAGCTACAGGGGCAGGCAGGAATGGACCACCACAGCCATGCTAATGTCTTGCGATGCCACAAGACATCCCTGTGACCCTGCATGGCTGCACAGCTGTGAGGCAAGTAAGAACAAAAACAGGTAAGCGTAGTCAATTAAAGCACCTCCTGGGCAGCTGTTCGTTCACAAGCGGCTACAACCTAGGTTTTAAAAAAATAATTGTGGGTAGTGAGATTCTTGGTTTGGGGGACTTAACATGGGGCAGCCTCACTTTAGGCAGAGATGTAGCTCCAAGGGAGCAGGGGTGCATGTGATGCACTGGATGCGCACCCCTGTGGGGTCATGGTGAGGGCATTCTGTGAGTGTTCTGTGGGCATGGCGGGGGCATTCCAGGGTGTGGCGGGGGCATTCAGGGGCAGGGCGGGGCGGAGCACACACCAGTGCACAGGCGCTTTTCCCTCTTGCTATGCCTCTGGCTTTAGGGGCAGGATCTGTGCAAAGTTTCCCCTCCAAAATTGGTTTTTTACCTTCCATAGCCTGGGTTTATTGGCCCATGTGGAAGTGGCCTGAGCTTTTCATAAGGTTCCATACACATGGATTTGGCAGCCAGTTGAGGGAGGGGAGAGAGAAAACTCCATGCTGCACTGGCAAGCTCAGCATGGCATGGAGTACTCTTCCCCCACCAATGCTTTACAAGTCCTCTGGGGCTTGGGAAATGCTGCTGGGGAAGGGAAAGAGAGAACTCCATGCTACACTGGGCAGGCTCAGCAGGGCATGGAATTCCATACCAATGCTTTCCAGTGATTTTGGGGCTTGGGAAACCACAAAAAGAGTAATTCTCTCCTTTCCTCTATTATTTCCCAGCCCTTGGGAGACTTAAAAATTCCAGGTTTTTGTTTTTTAACCTGAAGATTTTCAGTAATGGCTAAATAAAGCCAATGGGTATTGACTTTACTTTCTGGGTTAACAAACCCAAACTCAAAATTTACCAAGCATAAAATGTTGTGCTTATTCCCAGTGTAAGCTTGACATGCATCCAGACATATATTCAGCCTCCTTGTAGCTGTGACTTGCGTTACCAGTCCCAAAGTAGTGACTGATGCACTTCTTGAACTCCAGATCATCTCCACTATAGAGTTCTGTTCCATCGGAGGCAAAATCTACAGTGACATCAGTGGTGAGATTCAGCAGGTTCGCACCACTTCAGCAGAACCAGTTGTTTAAATGGTGCTTGTAAACAATTATTTAAATAATTTGAATCCCACCACTGGAATCGGTTGTTAAATCCCACCACTGTGTGATATCACATCTCTACACTCTTCCCAAGGTACTACCTCCAAATCTTCCAGAATTTTACAGAACACTTATGGTGACCATGTTGTTTCCAGACTATTTTTGTCACAATATCATCCTTTTAAGCCCTTCTTGATCTTTTTTCCTGTAAAACATGATTAATATGTCCAGCTATGGTCTAAATGTCCCACAGCCAAAAACAGAATTCTTTATTTTTTAAAAAATGTATTTGCTACTGTCTGCCCTACAGAACTTAAGGTTGCTTATGACGTAGATAAAATACAAACAATAGAATAATACATAAAATACATTTTAAAATAATTTAAAACCACAATTTAGGGCTGCCAGTAAATTAATCAAATGCCATACTAAATAACACTGCCTTCAACTGCCAGTGTGGTGCAGTGGTTGAGAGCTACCAACTCTAATCTGGACAACTGAGTTTGATTCCCTACTCTTCTACATGAGTGGTGAACTCTATTTTGGTGAACTGGGTTTGTTTCCCCACTCCTACACATGGAGCTGGTTGGTGATATTGGGCCAGTCACAGTTATCTGAGAATTCTTCCAGCCCCACCCACCTCACAAAGGTCTCTGTTGTGGGCAGAGGAAGGAAAGGCGATTGTAAGCTGATTTGAGACATCTTAGATGATGAGAAAAGCAGGGTATAAAAACAAGCTCTTCTTCTCTTAAAAATTCACGCTGAGGATCCAGGTGCACCTCCTTGGGGATTTAGTTCAAAAGTTGTGGGGCTGCCACTGAAAAGGTCCTCTTTTGTGTACCCACCCACTAAACAATAGAGAAAAGTTCCCTTTATTTTTCATTTACTTAGAATTATGGAAAAGCAGAATCCCAAAAGACAATCCATCATAACTCATTTTTCTGCAGAGTCCTAAATTGATCTCCTGCTATCTTCTAATAGATCTTATCTTCCCATTTTAATATTCAGGACCTACTGTCAATAATTGCATTTGTAATCAAGGGTATGTATTGTGTTTGTTATGGGGATATAAAGAGGTTTAACACACACACACACACAAGTGCGCGCGTGTGTTTTAGTTTACTGTTTCCTTTGTTGAAAATGAATTTATTTAAGGGTGCTGGAAGAACAAGTTCTATTGGGAATCTCTTTCCTGCACACCTTATTGAAATGAATACTGCTGTGGATTGTGCCCTCTACAGCCAGATTTTGAGAACTCTTAAGAAGCTTTATAGAACACCTTTTAAAGTGAACTTCAGAGATTATTATGTAACTGAATACAAGAACCAATAATGTCAGCATGCCATAACAAGTCACTGTGGTTCGATTTCAAATACTGCTGTGCATTTAATAGCTTCCTGCATGCTTTCTGCTTTTGCCCTAGCAATAGGCTTGTTCAGGGGGGCACAATTGACCAGATTAACATGAAGAGGTCGCATATTCAATACAAATATGCATATTACTCCCGACCTTCAGAGATTTTTTTAAAAAATTCCTTGGAATGTATACCACTATGTGGGGGAAAAAACCCTAGGGAATGGTTTATGCAGGGTTCCAATTCTGCTGTTTAATCCATTTTTCCTTTGCTATTCCCCAACAGCCTTATACTAAGCAACAATCTCAGAACCATAACATTTCAGATTACAGATTTTTACACTGAGGCAGGGGAAAAACACACTAAAATCTATGAGGCAGGAATGACAATTGTGCTTAGTAGACAGCAGACTTCTAAAAAAAGAATGCGCTAGTTATTCACAATCTCTCCTTAATGGACTCAAACATGAAATGTAGTGCCCATTAAGACAAAGATGCAAAACAATTAGGTACTGAGACAATAATCAGAAATCAGATCCATTCTGCAGGCATAATATAAATCATTCTCTCCCTCTCAAGGTAATTTTCCTCTAAGTGGGGAGAAATACTTTGTTAAGCCTTAATGGTATGTGTTACCCAATACCCCAAACCCAATATCCCCATGTTTCCACTAATAGGGAAACATATGCTATACAATACATAGAAGTAAATAAATCCCCAATTTCTTATTAAACTCTCAATAGCATTCAATTGCACATATTGAAAAATAATCAACAGGAATGATCCTTGTCTGGCAAGAGAGCAGTCATTGGCCATAATCCAGAGCACATGCTTAAGTCCCATTGATTTCAGGAGACTTCAGAGTATACCTCCATGCATTGGATACCTGCCACTATGGTGTATATCTGTTACACATGTTCTACAAACAACCTATAAAGATTTTGGAAGTGACATTCTGAAGGGAACAATAAAATGAAGTATTCCCCATATTTCAGTTTTACAACTTGGGTCATAAAATATCTTGGAGATATAAAGAGCTCTTGTTTATTTTTGCATTTTAGTTGCTTCAAAGAAATATACATTAAAAAAACCCCAAAACTGATCATTTCATTAATTTTGTGCACATGAGAAATCAAACAATGGTATATATTTTTCAGAATCCTTTCATTTTTCTTCCTCAGCATATTTTCTTCTGTATTACACTTCCTAGATTATTTTACCTTCTCTTAGCCATGCAAAAGCTATAGTGTTTCAAAGCTGCAGATTAGTGATGGTGGCAGCTTATTCCTTTTGGTTATCTACAGCACCATCTTAGTGTCTCGAGGCATAAAAGAATATTATCTGTGTGACAGTTATGGCTGGAGCCATCTATACTGTTCATGCTATCAGCACTCAAAAAGAGCTCCAAAAGAGAAATCATTCAGTTTAAGACATTTTTTCCCTCCGTCATTTCATTAAAAGCTTAAAATCATGGAAGTGCTGCACGTTATATGAAAATTTCAGTAAATCTATGATGTGGAAAGTACGGGGGGGGGGGGGGTTGCCTAGGATAGAATTGCTAATCTTCCGCAAAGGCAGTTGCCCATAAGCAAGACAACCTATAAATCGGCTTTCCTTCTTTACTTAATTTTCATCACAAATAATGTGCCACTCTGATTGCATGAAATCATCAGGAGTGTCTTCAATTACTGTGTGCGGCCTCTGATCAAAATGACTTCCTTTATTCTGAATCAGGGTGGGGGTGGGGGAAAGAATGATGTGGTATGAGGAGGGAAGTAGAGATGGGGGCAGGGAGAATGCTCAGCTAGTTATGTATTACAAATGTCAGGTTGCTCGGAAAGTGTATATATTCATATTTAATAATTTCTAAGCTGGGGTTGTGATTGTAATAATGGCTCATTCATATCTGCATTTCATTTAAATGCACTGTTTTGACTCGCTGAACATTTGTCAAAGATATTACAGCTAAACTTTTTCACATGACCACTGAGGGTATGACAAGCATTACATTACCAGTAAAACTGCATGACTTGCTGATACTTCCATTTTCCTTAGCAGCTTATGAAATAATCAAAATGTGTGCATGAAATGGCGGCCTGCTCTGAATTTATTTTAATACAGGCCGGCTTATAGAGAGAAATGAAGAGGAGTGTAGGACCCCAGACACGAGAGACAATGACTTCACACAAAGCTGAATTTTACTAGCAGGAAAGATGGATATATGGGTATTAGACTTTTCATAGCTATAGGAAGGATAATCTTTCAATCAGATTAATGAGAAAATATATTGCATGGGCCCTACAGCACTTTTTTGCTTTCCAGGCTAATACGTGATTTAAATCCCCAAAGTACATTTTCGGCATTACAATATCCTTTGATAATAATGTCGCTTGCACAAAGACAGATAAAAATAAAACAGTCCCCCTTGATTTCCTGTTTTAGATTTGAAGTATATTTTCAGTCCTTGTCTTGCAAGAAGTGAATTCTATTGAGAACAGTCACATTTAATAAGACAAAGAGAATTTTCTAATTATGGTACCTGTCAAGACTGGAATCTATGGGATTGCAACTGCAATTGAAGAAACAGATGAGGCAATTGCATATAGTCCGGTTTACTTTAGTGTATGATTACTATTTGCACTTAGATATTGCTTAATGTAAATCAAGCAAACCCACAGACATGTGCTTGGATGTAAATGCCAAGAGGCAGCTTTCAAAATGGATTTTACAAACACATGTTTCTTTTCTTTTAGTAACCAATTTTCTAAGGTTCCCTCCAAGTCCTACAGAAAAAGAGTAGAAAATGTGTAAAAATGAAAACTGTTAATTTGCAGGGCAAGGTGCATAAACATATAATACAAAGCTCAAAGATGTAATTAAGTCACGAAATACTAGATGCATATGCATAAATTTGCACAGTAAAAGATCTGCTTGTGCAGTAAAAGATTTGTAATAAAGAAAGAAAAACACATCCACAAATGTTAGCATAATAACACAATAGGTGTACTGTATTCTGTTTGCTACCATTAGAATGTATCTAGCTGCTGTAATTGTTACCCATGAAAATTACAATTCAGTCTTCTTGGAGGAACTCTGCCTAAGCCTTCACAGAGGTTGTGCTTGGTCATGGCATTGACAATCGAGGAAACACCTTCATGCTGTTATTTTCACATTAGAGGTTTGCCCAAACGTGCAACATATCATATTGATCACAGAACAGCAAATAAGCCTGCATAGTATTTAAGAAGTGAAATTTTGCTGAATAGCTACAAACCATATCTACCATTCTACTCCTATTTAACTTAAATTAGGTAACAACAATGGTTTGGACTCTATTAGCTTTTCTGCTAGTGCAAGTAGGAATGCCAATTTTGGACTCGGGAAACTCCTGGAAATTTGGGGGCAGAGTCTGTGAAGAACAGAGTTTGAGTATGAGAAGGAACTCCGAAGGAATGCGATGTCCTACCACAGGGGTATCCAGCTCTGGCGCTTCAGATGTTCATGGACTACAATTCCCATGGCATGGCCAATTGGCTGATAGGAATTGTAGTCCATGAACATCTGAAGCGCCAGAGTTGGACACCCCTGTCCTACCGTCTACTATCCAAAGCTGTTATTTTCTCCAGGAAAACTGACCTCTTTAGCCTGGAGACTAGTTTTAATTCCAGGAAAACTTCAGCACCCACTGGAAATCAGCAATCCTAATTTAAAATTTTATGTTTTATCTCATTAGCTCATTATAGTTTATCTCATATATGCTCTGTCTCATTAGATAGAGCAACAGTAAGTTGCAATGGCATCAAAATTACATATCAATCCATCAACAAGATTAACAGTGCAAAGGTAAAAAACTATCAGGAGCACTGGCGTAGCTCCAACGGGGACATCCAGGGTGGCCCACCCCGGGCAGGCTCCTGCCAGGTCACGTGGGGGGCAGCGGTCACGGCTGCCGGCTGCTGGTTGTGGCTGGGCTGCTGGGCATGCCTGGCCTTGCTGGGGCGGACGTGCAGCCCAAGCAGGCCTCCTTGTGGGCATGCTGAGGCTGCCTGAGGGGCGGGGAGTTTGAGGGGGCGGGCCCACAGATTGGCCAGGCACCACATGTGACCTGGTGGCTAGCAAATGGCTAGCAGAGGAGCAACAGAAAGGCTGCCCTAAAGGGAGCCCTTTCCACTTCTGTGAGACATTAGCAGCCCCCGAGCGCCTGCCTGCCGGAGCCTGAAGACAAACAACAGGTCAGGTAAGTAGCAGGCACTGGCCAGCAGGCAGCCAGCCTGGCCTTGGATCCGGCTGGGTGGGCAGGGGCGGCGGCGACCCGCTGTTTGGGAGGTCAGGGGGTGGCCTGGGCAACTCTCTTCCTCCCCTCAGCTGCTCTGGGGGTGTTTGGCGCGCTCCATGGCCAGCAGGGCCTTCTGCAGGGATTTTCCTCCTGTAAGAGAGCTGGAGACTTTCTTGCAAGCTCTTGTACAGGAGAAAAATCCTTGCAGAAGGCCTTGCCGGCCATGGAGCGCGCCAAACACCCCCAGAGCAGCCGAGGGCAGCCCCAGACAGGTCTTGATCCGAGGGGTGGGGGGCCGGCGACCTGCTGTTTGAGAGGGCAGGGGGTGGCCTGGGCGACTCTCTTCCTCCCCTCGGCTGCTCTGGGGGTGTTTGGCGTGCTCCGTGGCCAGCAGGGCCTTCTGCAAGGATTTTTCTCCTGTAAAAGAGCCTGCAAGAAAGTCTCCAGCTCTTTTACAGGGGAAAAATTCTTGCAGAAGGTCCTGCCAGCCACCAAGCACGCCAAAAACATGTTCTATAATGTGATGGTGACTTTGAGATGACCTGGTGCAAAAAAATCATTCACTGGTAGTAGTAGTGGAGGGCAGCTGCCCATGGGGGGGGGGCTGCAAAACTCAGATTTCGTCCCAGGCTACATTTTCCCTAGCTACGCCCCTGATCAGGAGCCAAGTGATCAGGAGCCAAAGAGTTCACCACTGGTTGGTATAACAACAGGTAAGAATGGGGAAGGGACGATAAACATTCCACAGATGTCACAATTTTACTTTTGGCACAAACCTGGAAGTGGTGTCAGCATGTTGGCATGATGCTAGTGTAACCCCTATGCTCAGAATGGGTTGACCCAGTAAGGGGTGGAGACTCAAAGCAGTAAGAGGTTGAAGACCTCATGTAGTTTGGAGGAGACAATGCTACCAGGTAAGGTAACTGCAATGTTGTTGGGAACTACTGGGAAGGTGGTAGTTTATTTTTGCTATGTTGTAAATGTTGGAGTTTATTGTTTCAGGGTTTCTTTTTGTGGTTGTAATGGATAAGAGTTCTCCTGGAAACCTTCATCATGTTGAATCCTGTTCATCAAGCCCTTGGAGTCTTCAGGAGCCAACCCACTTGCAAAGAAGAATTGGACTTGGCAGTATCAATAGACTGTAAACATAAGGACTTGAAAATGCAACCTGAACAGGACCTTGAAGTGTGATGTTAAATGTTTATATTATATGTTATATGTTAAGAAAGTAAACCATTTGTTGTTGCAAACTCATTCCAAGTTCTGCCCCACAGAACCCACAGATAGAGGTTACACTAGATTACACTACAGTGTTATGCCAATCCACTGACATCACTTCTGTGTTCATTCCAAAAGTGACATTCCAAATTGTTGTAACATCCATTTTCCATATTTGCCCCATACAACTTCTGTTGGTAGTCAACTTTCAGTGGGCAACCCTATTAAATATGCCCAAGTTAAAAATGTAGCCAAAGCTTCCAAAACAATTTATAATCCACCCAATATCCTCTGAAACAAAAGTTTATATCCTTTTTTTAACTGCAGAAAAGGAAAATGCCTTCTGTACTCACCCAATTAATTCATTCCATTTGAAAGATTTTTATTTATTTTACACATGTAAACAACACATACAGAAAGAAAAAAGAAAAGAAAAAACCCAAATGGGTTTTGATGGCAAACCAAACCAACAATTGGGCCACACAGTATACAGAAAACCGACGCACACGGATAGATACCTACACAAAAACTCCAATCATCATCCAGGACAAAAAAGGAGCACCATAAAAACTTTGGTAGATCGCGCAAACAGAACCTGTGAACCCCACCTCCTTCAAGATGAGTTGAATCACCTAAACTGGGCTCTACAGGCTAATGGTTTCTCTACTACAGACATCAGAAAAGCTGCAAGACCAAGAACAAGCCACATGAACAAGGATAAAGAGCCATCTAGAGGGAAAGTGTTCTTACCACACATCAAGGGAACCACTGACCGCATAGGAAAACTGATGAAAAAACAACCTACAAACAATCTACAGACCCACTAAGAAAATTCAACAAATGCTACGTTCAGCAAAGGATAAGAGGGGTCCTCTAGCTACTGCAGGAGTCTACCGCATACCATGTAGCTGTGGACAAATCTACATGGGAACCACCAAATGCAGCGCTCAGACACGAATCAAAGAACTCGAAAGGCACTGCAAACTATTTCAGCCAGAAAAATCAGCAATAGCAGAACACTTGATAAACCAACCTAGACACAGAATATTATTTGAAAACACAGAAATTCTGGACCACTCTGACAACCACTACATCAGACTACACAAAGACGCCATTGAAATTCACAAGCACATGGACAATTTCAACAGGAAGGAAGAAACCATGAAAATGAACAGAATTAGGCTGCCAGTGTTGAAAAACTCTAGAATCAAGACAGTGACTAATCAGCTCCACACAAACACAGGACAACTATAGACAATAGCAATCAAAGGGAACAAAAGACCAGGATACTTCTATTCAGATGCATTCACCTATTGACCTTGCTATCTTCATTGTTACTCCCAGGCTTCAGACTTCTTTGTGACTCACATGCCAGGCTACTATATTCAGAGGGCCTCACCTTTTGACCTCACAGTATATATACTCCACTTGCTTTCCATTCCTACTAACAGATCCTCTGAGGATGCCAGCCACAGATGCAGGCAAAACGTCAGGAGAGAATGCTGCTAGAACACGGCCATACAGCCCGGAAACCACACAGCACCCCAGTGATTCCGGCCATGAAAGCCTTCGACAATACATTGTCTAGCATTGTTGTCAAGTCCAGTGAGTCTGGTCTTCTCATGATACACACACACACACACACACACACACACACACACACACACACACACACAAATCCAAGGACATACAGTGAAGTATGCAGTCTTTACAGTGTTTTTTTATCTAGCCAATAATCCTGCAAGCATGAGATAATGGAGGTATACAGTGCAGCTATAGGGGGTGGATGATCATGTGTGGGGAGTGCTTTGATTGTGTGTTCCTGCATTGCAGCAGGTTGGCCTTGATGGTCCTTATGGTTTCTTCCAACTCTATAATTCTATTCTGCAGTCCTATGTTCTTCTAAGCACCTTATCTTCAATGTTGACACTGGTGTAACTGATTTCCATTATATATGTATAATAATTAAACACAACAACTCACAGGGCTTCTGAAGACTCCCAAGATTTACCAGGATGTCAGGGAAACTGGTGTTACTGACCAAATTTCAATTGGTTACCATGTAATTTTTCTAGAGAAGTTGAATGACATGTTCTACAGAGAGAGCAAGTTCTTGAATTCTTTATATTGTCTGGATTCATGGGAAACATTTTTTTCTTCATGTTCTGTTTTGGGAACTTACAAACAGCAAAGACGCTAGACTAAGGAGGCATTATCTCAAGAGCTTTAGCTCTAGTGGTCCATAACAGTTTGGAAACTAACTGGCTTTTATTCAGCAGAAGTGGTTTTCCTGTAATTGGATATGTGGAGAATGAAACAATATATTTTCAATCAGATCTCAGAACTCAGTGTGAGCCACAACTCCACTAGGAAAGCAGAAAGCAAATTGTACAACTCCTTGTTCTTCTTCTTCTTGTGATTTATAGCCTTCCTTATTTCAAGGACTCACAGCAGGTAATAACTTGATACTATTAGAAAAAAACACACCTTCCCAGTCCAAAGCTTCATACTCTGAGGAAGGCAAAGTAAGGCAAAAAGAAAGAAAGAGATCACTGTGTGGAGTAAGTTTAAAGAGAACCCTGGTTACGTTTTTAATATTTACATACAAGACTTGAATATACCAGCAAATCTCTATGGATTTCAGAAAAAAATAGTGTCTATCCTTTTTCTTGTTTAAGAGTGTGAAGTCCTTGAATGTGTATTTCTACATATTGACAATTTCTCAATCTGTTTAGCACATATGACAAGTCTGCTAACTTATAAGGGGACATCTTGACAGCTGCATGTCACCATGTTACCAGACAGCACAGGAACAAAATGGCCAGTGGCACTAATTTTTCCATTCAAGCAACTGTTTTGATGACTGCATTTCAGTGACTGATGGAGCAATACCTATGTACAATTTATTCTTTTATAGATACAGAAACACTCTTGCCTATTCTCCGTGTTCCTCTTCCCTACTCCTTCTCTCTCACACAAACACATATATTTATCAGTTTACTGGGTTTATACAGCATTTTGGGTATCATTAGGATGAAAGGCACTATAAAATGTAAGATTTTATTAAAAATGAGATAAGTAAATGGAAAGAAAAGGCAGATAAACCTAGGCAGATCCCCCAGCTATTTCTAACCATGCAAAGGAGAAGGCCTTGAGCAGATTATCTCCCCTTAAGCCTGCCTTTCAGGCCTTGTGTCCTGAATTTATTCAGGATTAATCCTCTACTTCAAAAGAGATGTTGGTACTTAAACAGCAGTATATTTCCTTCATGCACTCTATCTATTGCCCTTTTTCACCCTGGTGAATCTCTGTGGGTAGGGGTGGGTAACTTGAGTGTTCTTTCTCAGTCCGGAGCCTGAATGTGGACTAGACAGTCTGCCAACCCCCCATCCAAAATACTAGGTACTTAGCCAGGTGTCTTTGGTTAAAGTTGATCCTAGTTCCTTGATGAGTTCATAAGATTCCTACTGATAGAAGTATATTCCACCTAACTAACACAGACCTTTTATGAGCTTGTAAAAAGGAACTGGCCCATGTAACTCTTTCCCTATTCTTTTCTGAGAGCTACTATTCTGAACATCTGAATTGGTACTATTTCAATTGTACTCTGTACTTGAAGGCTACCAAGGTAAAAAAGATGATTAAGTCTGTATTTCAGTTCTTGCTCTACTGTACTGATTGCTTTTATGCAATAACAGCTGCTCACTCGAAGGTTCTCATCATCTTTCTTTGTCCTTAGTCTAAAGATATTAGTGAATTTTCTTCTAGTCCTTTCCCCATTCTATTAAATCATAAAAGCAGTAGGAGCTGGCCTTGCAGATGAACCTGTTTTTACCAGACATTGAGATTGGTCTGGAAGTTATAGGAAGTGACTGAATGTCTAGGCGCGCGCGCGCGCGCGCGCACACACACACACACACACACACACACACACACACACACACACATTCAGTGATAAAATTATACAGCAATTTTTTTTTGCGAATAATTGGATCCCTTCTTAGTTGCCAAGTGGGAAGAAAATACTTTAAAATGATACCAGCATGATATCACTTCCTGAAAATACATGGAATGGCATGACAACAAAGCATTCCTGTAGGATGTGGGCAAAACTGCATGGTTTCACAATGAGTTTTGCCCAAATTCCAGATCAGCACCTTGTCATCACTCATCACTTTCAAGTATTTGCAGGAAGTTCCAGGTGTTTGTGAGAAGTGATGTCATCATGTAATTAAAAAAATTCTTCCCACCTGCTCTCATCTGGCCAGCAGGCAACAAAAAGCAAGATCAAGAAGTGTCCCTAATGCATAGAATTACATGTGTTATAATGAGAGCAAGTTATCAGATTAGATCATTCAGGTCTGTCTTTATTTACAAGGCTGTGGACAACGAACAGTACTGCTCTTGGTATCTAAGAAATGCCCCATACAGTGTTCTGTTTTAAAAAGATGAATTTACAAGACTATTCCTTAATTTTAGAAAAATTGAGAATGCTCATTGTGATGGATTAGGCCCAGGTAGGGGTGGTTGATTTTTAGGAGGTGCAGAGGAGTTGACCTTGGCAACACTTGATGTAAATGTAGACACCTCCTGATTGGCTGGTGGAGATGCAGTTAGCCTAGAGCCACAGGTAGGGAGATCTAGGGTTGTCTGCTCTAAAAAGCTGGAAGAAGCATGTCAGAGAGAGTTGGGGAACTGAGAGAGGGATAACTCAGAGTCTGGAAAGCAGCCTGAGAGATTGTGTGACACACAAACCCTGTCATTTTCCTCAGTCAGTCGAAGGACATAGGCCCTTTCCCCACTCACCTTTAAGGTCCCGAGAGGTTGCTGGGCGTGGTGCAATTCCCCATGTGCTTGCCAACAATTACCCCTGGCGTGCGCCTCTAAGGAGCTTCCCCACGCACCCCACGCTTCTGTGCAAAGGAGTCGTCACAAAGCATGGGCCATTTCAAGAGGTGCTTTCAGGAATTCCCAGACGCCGAGGGGGCGGTAGAGAGAGGCAGCATCGGGCGGCATTGCGTTCTCGCGGGCCGCCTCCTCCTGAAGTGGGAAGGTAGCTGGGACCCCGGCCGCTACTTGGTAGGGAGAGTAGCTGGCGGGGGGGCTTAAGGAAAGTGGGGAAAGGGCCATAGTGTTTAAGGGCAAAGAGAGCCAGAGACAAAGGGGAATAAGGCAAACAGGCCTGTATTCCCAAAGAGATCTCAGACTGAGGGGTGCACACAAGAGGCTAGAGGCCTAGTTGTTGGGAGAAATCTTACTGAAACTGCTTGTGCTGTAACATCTAAGGAGAGACTGCCTAAATTAATGCTTTAAATTTGTTAAAATAAAATTTACCATATATACTCGCGTATAAGCCGACTTTTTCAGCATAGTTTTTGTGCCAAAAAAGCCCTCCTCGGGAGCCACCCGCCGCTGCTACCGCCACCCGCTGCATGCCGCCACCGTCGATCATTCCCCTCACTCACCCACTTGTCTTTTCCTTTCCCCTGCTGGCTCTGAAGACTTGGCTCCAGGGAAACTGCCGCTTGGGCAGGGTGTCTCTATCACTCTCTTAAAAGGGCAATCTTTGGAGCATTGCCCTTTTAAGAGAATGATATCCACACCCTGCCCGAGCGGCAGCTTCCCTGCAGCCAAGCCTTCAGAGCCCAGCTGGGGAAAGGAAAAGGTGAGTGACTTAGGGGAAGGACAGGCAGCGGTGGGCAGGAGTCTGCTTGCCCCCCCACAGGCTTGCGCCCGGCATCCTGGGTGGCCCTGCCTGCTCTTCCCTGCCCCTGCCTGCTCTGCAAAAAGCAGTCCTCTGCTTAACCCAAAAAGCAGGTGAATGCTCTGTCTGGTGTTTCCTTGCTTGCAAGTAAGGAAACTCCAGAGCAGCCAAGGGTTGGGGCTGCTGTGGGGATCCGGGAGGCAGTGGGGGGAGTGGTCCAGTGGGGAGCAGGCACCCTGGCTCTTCCCTGCCCCCGCCTGCTCTGGTGTTTCCTTGCTTGCAGAGCCCCAGCTGGGCTCTGAAGGCTGCTGTGGGGATCCAGGAGGCGGTGGGGGGTGGGAGCGATCCAGTGGGGAGCAGGCACCCCGGCTCTTCCCTTTCCCCACCTGCTTTGGAGTTACCACCCTAGGCTCATACACGAGTCAATAAGTTTTCCCAGTTTTTGGTGGTAAAATTAGGTGCCTCAGCTTATACACGGGTCGGCTTATACACGAGTATATATGGTAGTTTTTGTATTTTAAACTTTCAAAAGCCTCTCTTTAAGTTCCAGTTATTTTGCTTCAGCTTATAGTGGTAACATTTATAACTACCGTTTAGTGCCCTAACAGGATCCTTTTTTGAAAAGCCTGTGTGTGTGTGAGTTGAGGGGAGTGCCTTAGGCCAAGTCAGCTATCCACACCTCTCTGCCTCAGTAACAGGCTTCACTCCCTTTTTGGGGCCACTGTTTTTCCTCAGGGAGTGGGTGCTGTTGCACTCATCACCAATCCCACAAATTGGAGGAAAACCTGTATTCATAAATGATTACCTATCAAATATGGTTTCCCACCAGTATGGAAACAAACATGCTAGTCAAAAGACCAAGATGTATAGAAATAACCATTCTAAGATTTCTGGACAAGAGTATTTTCATGATGAAAAGATGGTTGTGCCTGATAAGAGTGGTTATTCATATTTCTGAGCAACAAATTATTAGCATTAGCATAAGAAATAGTTTAACCTGTTGACTTTCAACTTGTGATTAATGAGCTAAATTCAGTTTTATCCCATTTTTTGGGGTAGCGGTATAGATTAAAGGGATGAAAGAAAGAAGACAAAAGAAAAGGAGAGAATGAGCAATACTGGAATACTAAGAGAGCAATCAAGGGAAGGGGCTGAAAGAGTTGTGGAAGCTGCATGAAGGTGCACTGATGCAAGCGCCCTATATGCCAGTGCAAGGGGCAAATTTATCATCATCATCATCATCATCATCATCATCATCATCATCATCATCATCATCATCATCATCATCATCATCATCATCATCATCATCATCAATTTGACTTTGAGCCCCCAAAGGGCTCAGAGCGGTGTACAAACACAAAATATGCCAGCAGGAAAGCAGTGATGCAACTGGCGGGGTGTCACATGACTCAACAGCTCCCAAATACAGAAGCTGCCACTGCACTGGCACTCCTCCCTCACAGGATTTTGCGGCAGCACTGGTGGGGGTATTCAAGGGGTGTTGCTGATTTTAGTTGCCTTCCTTTGGCCTTTTGGTCTGGAATTGCCCCCTTTGGCTGGCATACACTTATGCCAGCTGGTGCAGCCCATTGGGCACAGGGGAGTTTCACAGTGACTTGGAATTTCTACTGTTTTCCATGCATCTGCACTGCCTGAAAAACCTTTGGAAGTGGAGTGGCTACACATGGTGGCGCCATCTCCTGCCACCATGAAACTGGGTCCCCAGTTGGATTGCACTGATACAGAGGGACAGCATAAAACGAAGGTTGCCCTCCATAGTAGCAGGTTGGCTGCAGCATGTGGCAGGATGCTTGACTAGATGGACTATTGGTCTGATCCAACAGGCTCTTCTTGTGTTCCTATGAAACAGGCATCTGTTAAAGAATTAAATGTGGCTCTCGCATTGAAGACTGGGATTAAAAATGGGACCCAGAACTGAAAATTATTGAATTGGATCAATAAAAGAAGCACGAAATAAACTAACAAGACTGAATTTTCAGAAGTCAAATAACTCATATAGTGCTGCAGAGTGTACACATTTCAGTAATCATACAATGCCACAATGTGGGATGTCTTGAAGAGGCAACTGCCTCTTTTCACTCCTCACATCCAAAATAAGCTATGTGCAGAATGTTTGGGGGGGAAAAGTGGTTTCTAATGTGCTTCCACACAGCAAAGGCATCAGAGGGGTAAAGAGGCTGTTTCCTGTCTGACCATTTTTTGTGCAGCTGAAGGGATTCTCTCTGCTGTCGTTTGCTAAAGGTTGCCCCGGAATGTTTGCTACTTAAAATTTCCTTTTGATCATTGATCTTGTGAAACAGATCTCGTATTCATCATTTTTGTTTACAGTGGTTATTGTAATATTTCTCTTTGTATTTGCAAGTCACCGTAATGCTGCATTTAGACTTTTAACTATGTTTCTGTCTCCTTTAACCTTTGCTTCTCATTTATCTTTAGCAACTTAAAGAGTTCCATTAGTCATCCATCAAGGATGTTTATTTCTTTTAGCTACAGGAATAATCTTTGTGCATTCTTTCTTGATAATATCTCTAGTTTCAGCCCATAGTTCTTCTGGTTCACATTCACTTGAACTTAGTAAGGCAAACCTGTTCTTTACATGGTCCTTAAACTCTTCAGGAGTTTTTCTTAGATTGCATTGGCACCACAAATGTTTTAAGGTTTTCTTTAGCTTTATTCTAATTTTCCATATTAACAATTCATGGTCTGAACCACAGTTGACCCCTGGTCTTATTTTAGCAGAGAAAATAGAGCTTATATAACCATCCATTCGGTTGCTTGAAGCATGTGTTCACAATGAATAAATTGTTGTTTTCACGGAATTCTAGGAGGTGCTCTCCCGCTTCATTTCGTGCTCTTAGCCCAAATCTGCCAACAATATTTTATTTCCTACTTTTACATTCCAATCACCTATTATTTAGCACATCTTGTTTAGGTGTGTGATCAATTTCTTCCTGGATACTTGCACAAAAGCTTTCAATTTCTTTCTCATCAGAATCTGTAGTTGGGGCATAAATTTGAATAAAGAATAGCACAACTTGTGCTTGTTCTCTGCTCTTCCCAAATAGTTGATTGAGTGCCATCTGACCTGGACTTACATCTTTCAGCACTACATCTTTTTTCATTTTCCTCATCATAGGGTTTTTGATGTAAGAGTTGGTCAGGAGTGGTTTACCATTGCCTTCTTTTACTCAGTCCTAACCAGGGTTAGCTGAAAAGGTATGGCTGTTCTCTTTGAAACATCTTTCTCTAGTGTCACTACCGCTGCTGCTGCTTTCCAGAAGTTATCTTCAAGGATTTTTCCTCCTCCATTACCATTTGAACTGATTGTAATCTTCTGCTGGTGTGGTTGTTGATCCCTGAAAATGTTGGTTGTAAATTAATCTGGTGTTTCAGTTGTGACTTTTTTTGTCTTGAGTGATTCTGCTGTGAGTTTAGCCTCATGACAGAGCCAGACCCCTTATGGCCCAACTCCCTTACTATGTTAAGATGTGAATTCAAAAGTGCCTATTTATTTCATTTATATCTTGCCTTTTCCACCATGGGGAGCCACAATGGTTAATAACATTCTATTTTCCATGTAATTTTCAATCCTGTAAGGCAGGTTAGGCTGACAGTGTGACTCACTCAAGGTTATCCAGTGAACTTCCCTAGCAGAGAGAAGATTCAGACCTGGATCTTCTATACTTTAGTCCATACTCTAACCTCCGCACACAGTTGGCTCCAAAGGTGTGTCCAGTATTGTCAGTCAACATTTTTATTTTACGAAAGCAACCTGCTATTTTTGTGTATGTGTACAAGGAAAAATATATACCGTATATACTCGTGTATAAGTCGAGGTTTTCAGCACATTTTTTGTGCTGAAAAAGTCCCCCTCGACTTATACACTAGTCAGCTGTATTTTAAAAAATATTTTAGGGTTTTTATTTTGTTGGCCGCCAGGGGGCACAGTTTTTAGGCTAGCGGCACCAACATTTCTGGATATCATCAGGTGACACTCCTGATGATACCACTTAAATTTGGTAAAGTTTGGTTCAAGGGGTCCAAAGTTATGGACCCCCCAAAGAGGGTGCCCGATCCCCCATTGTTTCCAATGGGAGCTAATAGTAGATGGGGCTACATTTTGAGGGTCCATAACTTTTGACCCCTTGAACCAAACTTCACCATACCTGGGTGGTATCATCAGGACAATCTCTTGCTGATACCAGCCAGGTTTGGCAATGTTTGGTTTAGGGGGTGCCCCATCTCCCATTGTTTCCAATGGGAGCTAATAGTAGATGGGGCTACCCTTTTGAGGGTCCATAACTTTGGGCCCCCTAAACCAAACTTCACCAAACCTGGGTGGTATCATCAGGAGGGTCTCCTAAAGATACTCTGAAATGTTGGTACAGCTAACACAAACATTCCACCCCGACCAAAAATCCAGTTTTGAAGGATTTTAACTCTTGTGTTTTAGCTTGGTTGCTGGCTGAGCTAGGGTTTTTGTACTTTGTACTTTTAAAGTTATTGTTGAGACCATATTGTTCTTGTTGACCCTCTTTTCCACTTACAGAGCTAGTTTACTGTTTTCCTTTGAAATAATTATTCAAAAACATTTAACCTACTGATGTCTCAATTAATGTAATTTTATTGTTATCAATTTTTATTTTTGAAATTTAGAAGAAGAGGCGTTTGGATTTATATCCCCCCTTTCTCTCCTGCAGGAGACTCAAAGGGACTGACAATCTCCTCGCCCCTCCCCCCTCACAACAAACACCCTGTGAGGTAGGTGGGGCTGAGAGAGCTCTGAGAAGCTGTGACTAGCCCAAGGTCACCCAGCTGGCATGTGTGGGAGTGTTCAGGCTAATCTGAATTCCTCAGATAAGCCTCCACAGCTCAGGTGGCAGAGCTGAGAATCAAACCCGGTTCCTCCAGATTAGTTACATGAGCTCTTAACCTCTTACGCCACTGCTGCTCCTTTACCAGAAGCTGCTGCATTTCCCACCCTCGACTTATACGTGAGTCAATAAGTTTTCCCAGTTTTCTGTGGTAAGATTAGGTGTCTCGACTTATATGCGGGTCGACTTATACACGAGTATATACGGTAGCTAACATGACTTATGTACTTTATGAGGGCTGCACATCTAAAATGCAATGAA
Source organism: Sphaerodactylus townsendi (assembly GCF_021028975.2). Lineage (NCBI taxonomy): Eukaryota > Metazoa > Chordata > Lepidosauria > Squamata > Sphaerodactylidae > Sphaerodactylus > Sphaerodactylus townsendi. Next base: position 96,304,005 of record NC_059433.1, read on the forward strand.
TGCAAGGTTTTCTTATGGGAAACATTAATGCCATTGATTTTTTTTAACAAACAAAAGGGTTAAAGTGCATTTTCAAGGAGAAGGGGGAACCTATTATGCTAACCCTTTGTATTCTGATGAAGTCAGAACCAGTTCTTTCTGACAACAAAACTGCTTTTGTGGAGAAACCTATTAATTTGCAATCATAATGAACTGGAAATGCTGACTCCTGAAATACATGAAGATCGCTATATCCCTAACATGCATTTAAAAGAGTAAGAAAGAGTCTTCACTGCAGCAGCAAGTAATTGGTTTATTGCCCCAAAGAGCCAGTGACAAGTAAAACAGTTGGTACTGGAGCTTTCATCACCGGTTATTCTTTAAAAAAGAAAAGAAGAAAAGAAAAGAAGAAACTGAACTAATTTAAACCTCCTCTAGCACAGACACAAACTGCTCCACTTGGGAGTACATCTCCTGAGGGTTCATTATGTTACCAGCATTATAGATGTAAGAATCAACAGGTAAACTCTATTCTCTCTTTTTACAAGCTGAATGCTGTAGTATGTTCAATCTTTGCAAAAATAGAAATTCACATAATAACTTTGAGAAAAATCCATGAGCTGAAATATGGAGTACAGCCTCAAGTGGAATGGATGCTATTTGACTCAGGCTAATTTTTTTTTTTGGAAATTTCAATTTTCTTCTATATCTATGTATGCTTTAAATCCCTCATAACAGGACATGGCTTATGAATATGAGGCAGCGGAATTAGTAAAAATCTGGCCCTCATGGAAAGGCCCAATGCTGTTCTGCATATTACTACAAACATCAGTTAATCTGATCCTGGGGCACCAACTAACCATGGGTTTTTTAATCCCTGAGTGCCAAAGTGCATGTCCATGACGGCACCTGTGTGTTTTCTCCCTACAAACAGCTTGTAGGGACATTTCAAATAAGGTAAAATGGCAGGGGAAAGCAAGGATAAATCACTGGGGCACTTCCGGAACTGCAACCTTGATATGAATCCAATGTGCTTTGCCAGTGATTCTATCCTTCATGCCCTTCTTTGAGAAGAATTTACATTTATAAATGATAATGTATTGTTTTTCTCTTAGATCAATCACAGTTAGGAGCAGTGTCCTGTTTCCCTTCTCCTTATACTTACTGAGAAATTTTTCCGGGAAGCACAATAAGAAGAGCGTAGTTAGATCTGCCTCAGGGAGAGCATAGTGATACTCTTGGTCTGCCTCAGTGAAACAGCTGACAGTTTGAAGGGTACTCCAACTGGTAGTGTAGTAGAATGGTAATAAGCACACCTTGTACCATTTAATCTGACTCTTGGGAAAAAGCAGACTTGGTATGTGAGAGAGGATCCAACCTAATAGCTAGTCCAGGGGTAGGGAACCTGCGGCTCTCCAGGTGTTCAGGAACTACAATTCCCATCAGCCCCGGCCAGCATGGCCAATTGGCCATGCTGGCCGGGGCTGATGGGAATTGTAGTTCCTGAACATCTAGAGAGCCGCAGGTTCCCTACCCCTGAGCTAGTCATTAAAAGCCTGTTTGTGCCTGAAAGCATTAAAGAAAATTCAAACCACACTCTGAAGCCATAACTAGCTTAAATTTATGTGCCTTAGTCAGGTTTTTTCCTTTGTCTACCTGGGTGCCTTTGCTGCTGATCTGTTCCTTGAAACCAACCTGTAAATAATAAACATTCTTTGTTATTTACATACAACTCATGCTTCAGTTATCTGTGTTCTACTTGCTCATTACAAAGCTTACTTTATGGTAGCAAACCCAAAGCTTAATACTTCCTACCTTAAGAACACCTGGTAAGAAAGAGGAAAGTTCACAGTTTAAAACAAACCTGCTCCCTAAAATCATAGGAGGCTGTGTGAGCTCCCTCAGTTTACAGAAAAGGTCTGCAATTTTTCTCTCTCCTCCACCCCAAGCCTTTTCAAGTGCGTAAATGTCCATGGAAGTGCCTCTTTGGCACTTGAATAGGCATGGAATGAAACAAGAACACCTTATCTCACCATGCTGTGCCCCTGAGTACCTGTTTCAGCTTAAAATGGCAGCAGTGACCCTGTGCCAGACATAAGGATACCATCACATCTGGTTTGACATTGAGTGTATGAAGAAATTACATCATCGTACTGGGGCTCTACTCTAGGGCTGTTTCTGCACAGCGGTGGAAACACAGCTCCACTGGCATGAATTGTGCCGGTGGAGGCTCGGAGTCCGTTCGCACGCTATCATGCGAGCGGCCCCAACTTGCTTCCCAGCTGGCTCTGGATCAGCCCCCTTCACTCACCTTCCCATCCAGTGCTGCTCTGGAGGGCTGAAGGGACACGCCCATGCTGCCCTCCGACCTCCAGAGGTCAGAGGGCAGCATGGGCGTGTTCCTCCAGCCCTCCAGAACAGCGCTGGATGGGAAGGTGAGTGGACGGGACAGGAAAAGCAGTGTCTTCAACATTTTTTCTGTCCCTAGGCTGCTGATATTTGGCAGTGTGGAAAAAGCCTAGGAGTCACCAAAAACTCTATGCTTTAACAATAGAGTTTGGAGTGAATCCCAGAGAGTCATGCTAACATGATGTCTTCATATCTAGTGTTATGCTAAGAGTGGTGTCATGAGTTGGTGCAATACCAAATGATAGCCCCGGAATGCCCCTGCCATGCCCCCTCCACAACCCAGCCACATCTACACCGCTGCTCCACCCAAGGCACGCCCCCCATCCCATGGCCACTACGCCACTGAGATCAATGGTCTGTCTCAACATGAGGCCAGGAGGGGAAACTTTGGGGGGAATCAGGGCTCAAACCCTGCCAGGATTTCTCAGCAGAGGGCAACATTCTCTCCCTAAACCCAATTTCAAGTACAGCAAACAGTGGAAGAGGAGAAACTTGTGCCGGCCGATTATGTGAATGAAAGTCAAGAACAGGCATTGATTTACGTGAAGAACAGACATTTGCTGAAGATCCAGAGAACCAAACAAGAATACAGAAAAATGTGATTAAAATGAGGACTGAAAGCTGGCACAACAAAGCACTGCATGGCTAATTTCTGGAGAATATCTTGCAGCTGTGAAATCTATCATCATCATCATCATCATCATCATCATCATCATCATCATCATCATCATCATCATCATCATCATCATCATGTTGATACATTACAACTTCCCAGGTCTCTGGGTGAGGCTCGAATTTTAGTGAAGGCCAACCACCAGCTACATATCTAGCAGCTGTGAAATCAACCAATAATAATAATAATAATAATAATAATAATAATAATAATAATAATAATAATAATAATAATAATAATAATAATAATAATAATAATAATAAATACAAAATCCAGCATATTGAACTTGTTTTTGTATCAATAAAATAACAACAACAATAACAAACAGTGGAAGAGGAGAAGCATGCGCCGGCCGATTATGTGAATGAAAGTCAAGAACAGGCATTGATCTAAGTGAGGAACAGACATTTGGTGAAGACCCACAAAACCAAACAAGAATACAGAAAAAATGTGATTAAAATGAGGACTGAAAGCTGGCACAACAAAGCACTGCACAGCCAATTTCTGGAGAAGATCTGAGATTTGAGTCCAGTAGCATCTTAGAGACCAAAAGATTGTAGATGTGTAAGCTCTCCCTCCATAAGATACTTATAGCTAAAAAAAGGGAGATATGACTGTCAAAACCTTATACCCCAAAAATCTTGCTGGTTTCTAAGGTGCTACTGGATTTGAATCTAGTTGCCCTACTGCAAACTAACAAAACTACTCTTTGAAACTTAATTTGATGAGGTTGTCTGTGTGGTTTTGTCATCAAGTCACAACTGACTTATGGTGACCCTTAGAATTTTCAAGGTAAGAGACATTCAGAGGTGGTTTGCCATTGCCTGCCTCTGGGCAGGCTGAGAGAATTCTGAGAGAACTGTGATTAGCCCTAAATCACACAGCAGGCTTCATGTTCAGGAGTGGGAATCAAACCTGGTTCTTCAGATTAGAGACCATCACTCTTAAACACTACACCCACACCACCTCTGATAAACTTAGTAAACTAGCACAACTGGACAAGACAAGAAAAGATCAAGCTCTTCAAATGTGATGAGCAGTTTGGGATCAGGTATACAGGAGGCTCTGCATAGCTGGACTTTCCAAGCTCCTTTCTCATACACCCTTCAGTCTGCCCCTTAACATATACTTTTCTGTAGTCTTAATTGCACAGGCTGATGCTTTTGATTCCTTCCACTAGGACAGGGGTCTGATGGGATTTGTAGTCCATGAACATCTGGAGAGCCGCAGGTTGCAGACCCCTGCACTAGAACATCTAATGGCCCAGGTTCCATTATCAGAACAGATTGTGACCTGGGAAGAAAAAAAGGCAGGAAAGTCTCCGTGGTTGGAGGTCCCACCAAGAGTCCTAAATTATTGTACAGAGCTGCATTCCTTGCACAGCTGTAACATGGCAAAAGGGAAGGATAGTGTGGAGATTGCAACCTCTGCATGTAGAAAAGTGGATTATGGTAACTGTAAATGCATCAATGAACTATTAAGAGCAATCAGAGACTTTCCAGAACTGGCTCCTTTTTCTGTGATTTGGACACTGAGGCAGAATTCACAGAGTTCTTGTTTTTGTTCATCTGGCTCCTAAATATATTATGTGAAAAATATTCTCTTCCTGGATGCAAATGGTTTAACTTGAACTTTTGTCTCTTTATTGTGAAGAGAAAGTTTCTTTAAACCTTTGGTTCCCTGAGAGACAAGGTTTCTTTTCTGCTTTGCTGAACCTTTATTTATCATCTATCCATTATTTGTAATACAGCCAATCCTCCCATTCACACAGTCTCTATTCAATATTGCTCCCCAGCAAAACCTTATGACCCTCTTGAATGCCACTTTGACATAGTATACAGTGTAACAGCATCAAGCTCTTATTGTAGTTTATATCTATCTAGCACATTTTTATCTCGTCCTTCCTCCAAGAAGCTCAGAATGGTATATATAGTTCTCTATTCTTCATTTTCATTATAATAACGTTGAGGTAAGTTGACCAAGGTGAGAGTGACAGGCTGAGGAACATTCAGCAAATGGCGGAGATTTGAATGTGACCTTCCAGATCTTAGTCTGACACTATGTTATCATAATGATACTACCAAATATCAGATTAGTTAATTATATTTTTGTTTGTTTCTGAAGCTTGTTTTTATGACACTTTTTTGCTTTTGCTCTTATGATATTTTTAATGAATGTTTTGGAATTGTTTTTACCTTGGGGGTCACTTTAAGCAGGTCTCTGGAGAGCCAGCATATACTTTTTCTAAATAAATAGAACATAAAATAAAATAATAGACTCTAAATAAATAAAATATACCCAATGCAATATACCCAAGCACTAACAAAAGGGAACTGGCAACTTTAATTCAATCACAACATAAAGAGTAATGGAGACATATGGAGTTGAAAGATCTTATTCAGATTCTTGACTGCCTCCAGAGCAACAGAAAGGCCCTTTCCACTCAGCAGAAAGGGCGCCCCTGCACCGGCAAGAATTCTGCCAGTGGAGGGGTGGGGGCCATTCGCACAGGATTGTGCGAGCGGCCCCCGCAGAGGCCGGCGAGAGAGAGGAGCCGCCTCTTCCCCGTCCCTCTCCCACTCACCTCGTCGCCTTCGTTGCCCTGCTGGCCTCCAGGGGTCGGAGGACAGCGAGGGAGGGTCTTAGGAGGCCAGCAGGGCGACGAAGGTGACGAGGTGAGTGGGAGAGGGATGGGGAAAACAGTGTGTTCCTGGCGGTGCCGTTCGCACCGCGCCACCGGGAATGCGCTGTTTTCCAAAAACCTCCCTCCAGGAGGGAGGTTTTTGGAGGTGGCCTGATGCCGCCCTGGGGGTGGAGGAGGGGAGCCAGGTCGGCGCTGCTGCATTTTGGCAGCACCGCCTGTGTGAACGGCTCCCTGGGGATGGCGTTTTTGCCATCCCCAGGGAGCCGTGAATGGCCCGTGCGGAAAGGGCCATAGAGTAGCTGGATCCTACACTTTATGTTGTTCTTGTGGAGGTACTCATTATAAGAGCCTCCATGCTTGTATAAATTGTGGACTATACTTACAAAATGTCTAGATGCATGGTGGCTCAAATGGTCAGCTGTTGTATCACAACAGCTGTACAGCCTCAGTGCTGAAGACTATATCTTAACAAACAATGCTTCCACATGTCCAAACTGAATGTGAAGCCCATTCAGTAATTCCACATTAACTTTGTGGTTATGGGGAGGCTACTGATTGACTATTTTTATTTGTTTGTTTGACAACTCTTTGCAGTGTTACTGCAATCAACACCCATTTATTTAAATGGGCTTAGATTCGAATAACTCTATGCATTAATTTACAATAAACTCAGACCTAGGTACTTGTGTTCTGATATTCCATGAAGTCTTTTACCCATATGATTGCAACCATCACGTGTCAGGCAGCTGTTCTCTTGGGGTCAGACATATGCTTTCCCTGCTGTTGAATGGAAGTTAAGCTGATCTTGTGGGTGAGGAAAGATTCTCTGAATTAAAACATTTGGCTTAACTGTGGTGAAGATTGGGCTGTTTAAAAATCATGTTGCCATACTGTGTGACTGAAATACCCAACACCTTAGTACAATTAAAGTTTTACATGAAATAATACCACCAAGGTACACAAATACTTTTTCTTCAGATAGAAGATGGCTGTATTAAAGAAGCAATTTAAGATGGAACCAGTTATCTTGTCCTTTTCACTCCCCTTCTTCATAAAAAGTGCACTACTCTGGTTTATGGAACACTTCAAACCAGGAATAAATGAAAATGAATTAAAATGTATATATCATCTGCGGCACTTTCCATCATGTGAGAATTTTCAAGTATCCAACTGTTTTGAAATAAAATTCCTTGCAGTTGCTATAGTGATGATAATAAAGTTCCGGCCTCAATTTGTGTGATAGAGGTTTCTAGCAGAACACTTGAAAAGGTAAGCTAATCTAAATGAAGGCACTGTTAGTTCTCCAAGCAAGCCTCCTTGAATTTAGTTCACAATTACAGGTCTCTTCCATTGTCTTCAATTGTATTATATGTACATTATCATAATCTTCTTCAATGTGTCACTAACAAATTATGTGGGAGGGCAGCACCATTTTTTTTACAGGCTAATGCCACTGGACAAAGAATATGGACATTTGCAGCAATAATCAGTGCCTAAATTAAACATGTTTGTCTAATAGCTATTTCTGGAGGGCTCATTACAAATCTGTATTTTTCCCTTAACAGTGCAACTATGGGTGCTATTCTGTTCCTGCATTACATCGTGATCTGCTCTCATTTTATCTCTGTATTGATGCAAACGAAATAGCTTTAAAGCAGACAGTTACCTGTCAAAATGGATTACTCACCAAAGCAATGTCAAAAGATAAAACAGTATTGCCTCAGATACACACTCTGCTACAGCAATAAATTTTGTAAAATAACATAATTTACTTTAAACCATTTGTGATGCTCAAGTCACTTCCCTAATAGCTGCTTGAGAAGAAATATATGCAAAACACCTGACAAAGCCAGAATGTCATTAAATACTTTTCCGATAAATAAAATACAACAGAAATACTTAGACTGCCACCAGGAGATAAACCCAATCATCATGAAAACAACAATGTTTTTTGTGATGAAAATCTGTGGGAGGGGGGAGAGCAAAACCCTGAAACTTAGCTATTAGACTAATACCACCATTCTGCAGGTATGTGGCTTTTTAGAAAGAGTGATGCATCCTCCATTCTTGTAACCCACTAATGTGCCTCAAGCCTGTCTAGAAGGAATTATTTTATTTGAGAGGGGGACCCTATTTTGTTAGTAAATGTAGTTAAACAGTAAAGTTCAACAGCAGTTCAGGTTTGCAGCATAAGGCCACAAAAACCATGTTCAGAATATGTCACGTAACTAGAGAGATCAAGCAAATTAATGAAAGTGTCTGCCAGAGTTAATGGCCATGATGTCGGTAAGCTTTTAATTAATATCTTTCAGGATTTTTTTTAAAGCTCCTTTGTAGCTGGACTCATTAAGGCTTAGTGCTTTGGTAACCAAAAAGCAAAAGCAGTTATGTCGATATTACCATAGAGTAGATAACTCTCTCCTTCATTCTTGGTAATAGCATATGTTCTCTGGGCCAATGTGTGAAGCCTTACTCTGACCACTGACATTCAGGTCATGAGTACACATATGGTGTGCCATGCTGGCTCAATTAACCATCCATCAATTTAATTGCATAATATATCAGTCCATGTATTTCTTTACTACTTACAGCAGCTAAATACAGCATGGAAACATATAAAGAATGGCAACCATTTTCTGATGTTTGTTTATGTGCAAAGGACTATTAAGAAGAAACAATAATATAATTTATAAAGGTTTTTTCCCAACATTCCATAAAAAATTTTTGACAGCTAAACTGATCAGGGATTTATAAATTATACTTATGATAAGGAAGCGTAGGTGGAAAGCAGGCTTACAAGAAAATTACAGTGCTTCAACTGATTCTAATCACATTAATGTCGGGACATGAAAAAAGAAGGCATATTATTTCAACATTATGTAAATCTAAAGAAAGTTAACACACTAGAAAGTTATAAGTAATGATGCTGAGAGATGAGTAACTTGACTTTATGCAGTAACTCTGTACATCAAATCATTATACATGATACTTAACAAAAATAGCAACAGAGTGACATATTTTGTATTTTTTCTTCATATATATCTGCAACCCATGTGCACCATTGAATGTGTTTATGTTCCATTGAAACCAATGAGATATAATTTCAATAGGTGTTTTACCTTATAGTCTATCAAAAGCTCAGAGTTCTGTGCATGCTCAGATGTGCACACCGATCTCTTCCATGTGTGAAAATAATATTCCCTTTTAGTTTAACTGAATGATGCAGTCGGCACAAGCAAAAAAAGTTCTCCACTGACATAAATGTAGAAATGGTTTTGGTTGGGGATGCTCTGTAGGTACTTTGGATTTTTTCATGCCTAGAAGAAACTGCAGGATTAAAGCTAGCACAGTGTAGTGGTTAGAAACAGGCAGTCCAATCAGCCAGGATCCTGAGGCTGGGAACAATGCCGTACTGCCTCCAAAAGACTTTCAGGAGGCACGGGGAGGCAGCAAAAAAGAAAAACCCCTCAGCCTCCTGGAAAGCGCTTCATAGCCTGAAATGGAGTTATACCACTCCAAGACCCAACCTATGGCACCCCCAACATTAAAGCTCAGATGGAAGCCCACTAAAGTTGGTTACACCCCAGGAATTCCCCAGTCTCCCCTTGCACCGGCATCCACTCTGACACTAGCATAGCTCCATGGTGACACCCACTTCTGCGGTTTTGCTGCCACAGAGCTGTGAAGCGCCTGGATGTGCAACAACAACAACAACAACAACAACAACAACAACAACAACAACAACAACAACAATAATAATAATAATAATAACAACAATAATCCCAGTGATCCCAGTGGTGATCGGAGCACTGGGTGCTGTCCCCAAATCCCTGAGAGAGTACTCGCAACAACTTAACATCAATAAAATCACTGTCTACCAAATGCAGAAAGCTACTCTACTCGGCTCTGCAAACATTTTACGCTGATACATCACATCTTCCTAAGTTCCAGGGCGGTACTTGAAGCGAATGGAAGGCCCACGCCAACCAGTGGTCTGGCGATTGTGATACAATATGTTTGTTGTTTTTGTCAATAATAATAATAATAATAATAATAATAATAATAATAATAATAATAATAATAATAATAATAACAACAACAACAACAACAACAACAACAACAACAGTAACAGTAATAGTAATAGTAATACAAGAAGTAGAGAATGTATCACGAGGTTATGAAGCACTGAAGCATCAATTCAACACAGAACTAAAAAAAGGTAGAAATTCACAAAATGGCAGGCAGGAATCATTTCAAGGGGATTTGTGTGAACAAAAGGGAGGATTTAAAACCATTTACAAATGTTTTACAAAAGTTTTAGGAGATTTGTGTGGAAAGGGCCTATGTCATGAAGTTTACAGGGTGAGTTTGGCCCATCACTATCTCTCTTCCTAATCTACCTGAAAGAGTGAAAAGTGTGTGCTGACCAGAGATTTGTGGAGGATGGTGAGGGGGAAAATGTAATATCTGAATATTTAAATTCAACACAAGATTTTTATGAAATATAAACACCAGCAACTAAAAAAATCTGGTTTTGCACTCATTTAAGGGTTTTGTTTTAAGTTCCAAATTTTTAAGTTTCAAATTAAAATCTAACTCAAAATTAAATTGAGGTTATCAGCACCATGTGATCGTCTCACTGACCTAAAGTTTCTATTTGTATTTTCTCAGTATCAAACTGTAACCCCTTATAACCATGGCCTTCATTTGCTAATTCTCTAGGTATAACAACCAGTGCACAAAATCACAAACTGTCAGCCAGGGGCCATAACATTATTGCAAGATTCTTTCCCTTACATGAACTAGTTCCTTACAGCTGATATCACTCCCTTTCTGCTGCTCCTTTGGGGGTGAAAATCATTCTGGTGTGATTTGTCTTTACTGACCTGCGGTTGCTGCCTAGAATCAGAGGTTCCCTTCATTTTTTTCACAGAAGGGTACCCAGTGCTGGATATATTGCTTCTTAGCATTGCTTATTCAGCCAGAATAAGGCTGTCTTTTCCTACAAAGTAACCATATTCCAACGGGGAAATGGGTCTTAGTCAGCTAAATCCTACAGCAATATAATTGTTCCTTTTCCATTTTCCAAAATATTGGCATCAATAAAGCATTTAAAATGTGGGATATTTGGACGGGAAAAAAAGCTATCAAACTACTTATAAAGGAACAATAAGGAAAGGTGCTTTAGGTATCGCATTTTTAAATCTCATAAGAAAAATATTTTGGTATGTTGAAGAAGGTCAAACATGCTGGAATCAAAAAAGCGTTGAGAGAGTGAGATGTCATGGCAGATCAGTATCAATCTAATGAGTTTAAAAGTGAACATAACAATATATTTCTTGTATGTTCACAGTTGTATTTATTACGCTTCAAAGTGGAAACTCCTATTATTTTTTAACATTAAATATTATCAACACAAGCCATGCCAAACTGAGGTTGATCAGAAGGGTCTCATTGGCATTTAGTAAATGATGGTAGAGCCAGAGACTAGCAGTAAATATCAAAACATGGCTGGCATATTTTTGAATCAGGGAATACACAAGAAACTGAACCCTAAACTTTATTTTGGAAAATCAGCAACACCCTAGAACAGAAGAGGACGGTCCCTGCCGATGCAGCCTCTTATAGGCTGCCTGGCCCCAATCACGTGCCGGTACCCGGCAATGTGACTGTCTTGGCCGGCTTTTCACTCCTTCCTCCCCTGCTGCAATGGTGACACCAGGCTGAAGCCTGGGGCGCGCTATGCTGCAAGTTATATAAGTACATTCTCCCCACCCTTCCATATTGCATCTGCCACACCCACTTGATGGAGTGGTGAAAATAAAAAAAAGGGGGATGACAACTCAGCATCAACAACACTCTATGATTTTACCCTAATCTTTGCCATATAGCTTGGTGGATTCCCTTTTGCAGACCCTGGAACATTATTTCTGGGTACTCATCCAGATAGCCAGCATTGCGTAGTGGTCAAGGTGTTGGGGAGGACCTGGGAAACCCAGGTTCAAATCCCCACTTGTGCCACTTGCTGAGTGACCTTGAGCCAGTCAAACAGTCACCCTCCACCCTGGCAAGTATTTGGATAGGAGACCTCCAAGGTCAGACATAGAGTCAGGGAATGGCAAACCACCTCCAGAGGCCTTGAAAACCCCAAGGGGTTGCGATGTCAGCTGTGACTTGATGGCAAACTCCCCACAAAAAACCATCAACACCAAATGATATCACTGCATCAACAATACTCTCCTTGCCCAGGATCTTCCCCACCCCTAACATTGTTAGCAATCCTAGAACTGAGTTTAGCCGGTGTTCATATAATTAATGAAAAGCACATTTGTAAGCCAAGATCAGCCGAACGGGAACAGTTAAATAACAGTCAGTTATTACAAACCCCGACATAATAGTCTATAAGGCAGGCACAATCTGTGGAGGCCTTGTGCACCATGTTTGTCCTTCTCAAAAGGTTGATGAAGAGATAATGCAAACTGAGATTCCACGCTTAAGCCTCTGAATGGCTGATTACCCACTGCTCGCCTTTCCCAGGCCTATTCCACACTGGTGCAAAACATTGTGCGAGAAGCACCATGAGACAAGAGAAAGTGTATCGGGACAAGAAATCTTGCCTCAGCATACCTTCTCTCTTGATGTGCTGTAAACAGGAAGCGTATTGGAACAAGATTTCTTGCCCTGACATGCTTCCCGCCAACTGTGCTCCTGTGTGGCAGTGGGTAATTGGCCAATGGACTCTTGCTTTGCATTGTATGCAAATTAATTCATTGAGTAGGCCAGTAAAAGGAGCTGGACTTGCTAATGTCAAAGGCTGGTCACAATGCATTAATAAAAGATGCATTCCTGTGAAGCTGGTGAATTTATTTCATGAAACTGCTTCTACCTGTTAAACCTCTATTAAAGGCAGTCATGGTAATAGAGCAGTTAAAATGTTGGACGAGGATCTGGGAGACTTATGTAGTTTGTATCTACACTCTACCTTGCTGGGTGATCATGGGCCAGTTACATGCTCTGCATTAAACATCCTTCGCAGGATTGTTGGATGGCTAAATGGAAAAACAAAGAATGATGTAGGCTGCTTTGGTTCCATTGAGAAGAAAGGTGAGATCTGAGGAAAGTAAATAATGAATGTTTAATTTGGATATGAAAACTGTATTTGCTACCCAGAAACCAGATAAAAAAGCTGGTAACAAGACAGAAAATGACACCAGCCAACTTCTGCCCCAAATATATTCAGTTTCTCTCAATCAGCTGTCAATAAGTTGTTCGGGTTGGTCCAACAGATCTGGAAGGAAGGGGAAAGACCGTACGAGAGAGAAATGTCATCACAACCCTGAAGTCAGAGATTTGGACAATTATACCGATATCTCCCTACACTGTATAGATTTATCAAATGAATCAATCGCTACTTTAAAGATTTTCAAATGCACCTTTAAAGCAGAACAGCATGGTTTTTTTTAAAAAAATAAGAATGTTTGGAATACTTTTTTCTGTCTTCCCCAATGGGGATTGGCAAAGGATTTGGGTAAAGCAGTCACAATGTTCTGTAATATTTTATCCTTCCTGAGTTTGCATACTTGTGTGGTTTCTTTATAGTTGAGATAATATTGCATGGAAAAAATCGATAAACAGTTTTTTAGGACAGGAGAAACCTCTGATTACTATACATGAGACCTAGTATACATTTAAGAACCATTGCATTGAAATTGAATTAAAACTTCCAATGTGGCAGCCATCTCTGCTTCCACCTTTCAATAAAATTAAAAGAGTAAATAATCTCTAGCTTTTTTTCCATCCTAAGTTTTCTGGGAAGTAAATGTTTGTTCATTGAGCAGACACTAGGAAACAGCATTGTCAGATTTGTAAGCCTTGTCATTCGTAAATGAAAATCAAGCACCCCATGGGATCTCTCTTTGTAGCAAACACAAAAGTACAAGATTTCAATACATAATGATACAAAGTTCCTCAAAAGTACAACCCCCCCCCCCAAACAACATTGTGTAGAATAGAAAGCATATAGTTTTGCCAAGTCCAGGTTGGAACATTCCTGAAGATTTGGGGAGATTTGGAGAATAAGGGCAGAGTTTGGGAAGGGGCCTAATAGAGGTATAAAAACAGAGTCTATCCCCTAAAGCAGCCATTTTCAACCGGGAAACTCATTTCAGTAGTTTGGAGATCATTTGTAATTACAGGAGATCTTTAGGCCCCATTAGGACTCTATGGTCCATTCTGCACAGCACAAATAAGACGTCCTGAGGTCGCAAAAAAGGTGTATTGGGAAGGAAGTCCCCACAGCTTTTTCACCAAGACGTCCTCAGGATACCTCATTTTAGCTCAAGGTGTTTTTGTTAAAGCTAAAATGTGGACTTTCCCTACAGCAGTTGTCTTTAAGATGTCTCCTCCTTGGCTGTGCGAACACAATCAGGGAGAAGATGTTTTATTTTCCCCACCTTCTAACCTCCCTTTCCTCATTACAGCATTTACTTTTATTTTTGCCACAGCATACACCTGCCATTTTCTGCCACTTGAGAGTCTCCACCCCACCTGCATTTGCTTCCCTTGGAGGTTTCTTCTGCATGCAGCTCATCCAATTGCTACTTCCATACAAAACATTCATAAATTCAGTTTGTTTTCCCTGGTGAGCCCATTCACATTTCATTTTTCTCTCTTTTTTTGTTTAGAGGCAGCTGTATTTGTAGCTACAATGACAAATCTTAGCCACTCAGAATCAGGTCTGCCTCCCATTAAGAAACATTGGATAGACCTGACCTCCTACAAAAAATCTTGAAACTCCATAGAGTCCAGGTCTAACCAGTGTTTTTTAATGGGAGGTAGACCTGTCCTCCAAATGGCTGCAATTCTTCTATCCATAAATCATAGCTTCAAATACAGCTGCCCCTGAACAAAAAAATAAAAGAAAAAGGGGAAAAAATGAACATGTGCAATATCACCAGGGTAAACAAATTTTGTTGTGGGTTTTCTGGACTGTGTGGCCATGATCTGGTAGATCATGTTCCTAACATTTCACCTGCATCTGTGGCTGGCATCTTTAGAGGGGTATCACAGAGAGAAGTGTGTTATACACTGTGTCCAGTGAGAAGGGAATGTTTAGTGCAGTATATTGTCCACGTCCCAGGGAGGGGAACCAATCAGTAAGTGTTTTGGGTAGAACTTGCTATGCAAAGGTATCGATGACTGCATTGTATTGTGGGTGGGGTTTTCAGTCCATTTACATTTGTATTTGTATTTGCATTCCCTTCAGTAGTAATAGTATTAGTGAATGTAAATTCTGTGTCAGGATGGAGTTCATTGTCCATGAACCTACCATACCCTTGGCCTTTGATTCTGGTGTTTTTAAGTACTGGTAGCTAAATTTTGTTAATTCTCAGAGTCTCTTCCTTCTTGTTGAAATTGTCTTGGTGTTTGTGGATTTCAATAGCCTCCCTGTATATTCTGACACAGTAACCATCCAAGTTGTCAGAATTTCTGTGTTTTCAAACAAAATGTTATGTGCAGTTTTGTTTAGAGCATGTTCTGCTACTGCAAATTTTTCAGGATGGTTACACCGACAGTGTCTTCGTGCTCCTAATACGAGTCTGAATGCTAAATTTTGTAGTTCCTATTATGTGACAGACTCCTGCAGAAGTGAGGGGGTCTCTCTTGTCCTTTGCTGAATGTAGCATCTGCTGTATTTTTCTGGTAGGTTTTAAGATTGTTTGTAGGTTATGTTTTTTCATCAGTTTCCCTATTTGATCTGTGATTCCCTTGATGTATGGTAAAAATATTTTTTCTTGTGGGGGGCTATTTCTCCTCAGTCCTCTGGGTTTCTCCTGGTCTCAAAACTCTTCTGATTTCTGTTGTGGAGAGCCGAGTCTAGATGTTTGATTTCATCAGGGAAGATGAGATTGATTCTAGATGATTGCTTTCATCAGGGAGGAGGTGAGGTTCAAACCTACCTGGGTTCAAATCTACCAGAAAAATACAGCAGATGCCATGCTCAGGAAAGGACAAGAGAGACTTCAACAAGAAGGAAGAGAATCTGAGAATTAACAAAATTTAGCTACCAGTACTTAAAAACACCAGAATGAAAG
Organism: Sphaerodactylus townsendi; assembly: GCF_021028975.2. Classification (NCBI taxonomy): domain Eukaryota; kingdom Metazoa; phylum Chordata; class Lepidosauria; order Squamata; family Sphaerodactylidae; genus Sphaerodactylus; species Sphaerodactylus townsendi. The sequence goes on from NC_059433.1 coordinate 96,319,804, forward strand.
GCCAAGGGCATGCTAAATTCATGGACATTGAACTCCACCCAGACACAGGATTTGCATTCACGAATACTGTTACTATTGCAGGGAATGCAAATGTGAATACGAATATAAATGGACTGAAAACCCCACCTGCAATACAATGCAGTCAACAACACCTTTGCATAGCAAGTTCTACCCAAAACACTTACTGATTGGTTCCCCTCCCTGGGACGTGGACAATATATCCCCACTAAACATTCCCTTCTCACTGGATACAGTGCAAAGGCGTTCCTCCCATTGGGCAAAGTGGGAAGTTGCCCAGGGCGCCCCCTTGTGGTGGACCCCAAAAATGCAGGCTCTTTTGTATTGTCAGTGTTTTTTTCTGTTTTTGGCCTGCAGAGGGTGCAGTTTTTAGGCTAGCAGCACCAAAATTTCAGGGATTTTTTGGGAGACTCTCCTGAAGATGTCAACCAGGTTTGGTGAGGTTTTGTTTAGGGATTCCAAAGTTATGGACTCCTAAAGGGAGTGCCTCCATCCCCCATTGTTTCCAATGGGAGTTAATAGGAGATGTGGGCTACACCTTTGAGGGTTCATAACTTTGGCCCCCCTGAACTAAACTTCACCAAACCTGGGTGGTATCATCAGTAGGGTCTCACGAAGATACTCTGAAATTTTTGTACTGCTATCTTAATAATTGGACCCCTGACAGCAGGCACCCCCTAAATTTCCCCAGATTTTCCTTTTAAATCCACGCCCTTCCTGCCAATGCTTGTTTTCTTTCTTTCTTTTATTCTCTCAATGCCTGATAAAGGTTGTTTATTATTATTATTATTATTATTATTATTATTATTATTATTATTATTATTATTATTATTATTATCATCATCATCATCATCATCATCATCATCATCATCATCATCATCATCATCATCATCATCATCATCATCATCATCATCATCTACCCCCTTTGGCATGGATTTAAAGGGAGGATCTGAGGTCCCAGTTTAAACATTGAAAGTGATGCTGTTACTAGTGGAGAACCCTACCTAAAATAGAATATTTTTTTCACGTTAGCGAACTGGGACCCCAGATTCTCCCTTTAAGATGGATTTAAAAGGAGAATCTGGGCTCCCTAGTTTAAACACCATTGAAGATGATGCTGTTGGGGGTGGATTCCAGCATCACTTGTTTAAACTAGGGAGCCCAGATTCTCCTTTTAAATCCACCTTAAAGGGAGAATCTGGGGTCCCCAGTTTAAATAACATTGAAAGCGGATGTTTCCACCAGGGACTGGATACAACACCATAAAATGTATTCATAGCAGTAATAAAACATTTTGAAAGCATTTTGAAAATGTTTTTTAAAAAATTATTTTCGCTGTGTGGCATGGCCCATTGCTGTGTTCAGATTTGTGAGTTAAGAAGGTCTGGCAATGTGTTGGTGACTTTGAATGACCTAGTAAAATCATTGTCGGTCATGGTGGGAAAGGTTACGCCATGGGGAGGGGCATCAAACTCAGGTTTTGCCCAGGGCTCCAGTTTGCCTAGGTACACCACTGATACAGTGTGTAATACACATCTGCCTATGATGCACCTCTGAAGATGCCAGCCACAGATTCAGGTGAAACATTAGGAACAAGATCTACCAGACCATGGCCACACAGTCCAAAAAACCCACAACAACCAATTGAATTCAGCCATGAAAGCCTTCGACAATACATTAAACAAACTTTATTCATGAATGTTTTACATGGAAAAAGCAATCAGATGAGCTGCAAGCAGAGGAAACCTCCATAGGAAACAAATGCAGCAAATGGCAGCATTGGAGACTCTCAAGCTGCAAAAAATGGTGGGCACGAGCTGCTGTGAAAATCAAAATAAATGCTCTAATGGGGAAGGGAATGGAAGGCGGAAAAAATAAAAGATGTCCACTGTGCAGACAACAAAGCCAAGAGGTTTTTTTACAACATTCTAAGGATGATTTATTTGTGCTGTGTATTGCCAGTTCTCATATCGTTTCTTTGTATCTTCGAAGACATCTTACCCAAAAAAATGACACGTGCATCAAATCAGCAGTGAAAACTAACATTATTCATGTACTTTTATACAGAAATTGTGAGAGAATGAGTTGCAAGCAGAGGAAACCACTGTATGAACCTTCTGCAAATGGTGGGCGACACAGAGAATCCCAAAGCGGCATAAAATGGAAAGTGTGAAAAGGAAAGTAAGTTCTAATGCAGGGGAGGTGGATAAAAGAACCATTCTGAGGTGAAACTATTTTCACATTCTGTGCAAGAAGAAAAACCAAAATGGTTCTTTTTAAAACATCTGCAAAACAATTTATTGTGTTGTGTGGAATGGGCCATTGTCCACCCTCCAAAGCTATAATTTTCTGCAAGGGAACTGTGTTATGTGGAAATAGCAGCAGCAGCAGTAGTGATATTAATAATTTTAATAAGATGATATTGAAGATCTTTGTATACCAACCAGGAACTTGCGTATATATAGTAACAACAAACCTTGGTTCACTGCTAAACTTAAGCAGTTACGTCGTTCCAAAGAAGAGGCCTACAGCAAGTATAGGAATGCCGTGCACCCAGCCAGAAAATGTATTAACAGGAAGGAGATCAGAGCAGCAAAAGAAACTAATTATGGAAAAGCTAAAAACGAAGCTGTTCTCAAACTAAACAGCAAACATGGAAACCCCTCAAAATATCACCGCAAACCACCTTCCCAAGCTGAAGGAAATCAAGCAATCAAGGTGACTTAATCTGAATGTGTGTTCTGTGGTATTGTAGGTTTGAAAACACCACAGTCACCTTTCCACAACCTCTATCTCAGACCACCCATCAATAACAGCCAAACTTCCCGAATCTAAACTCCATTTCATTGGGTTTACAACCCCGGTGATCTCAGAAAGGAAGTGCAAAGATTCTGGCAGACAGAAGCCTGAAAGCTACCAAACAAGACAAGATAACACCCTCTTGCTTGAAAGCCCTGCTGTCCAATTGGGTCCCCATTTTCACCCCAAAATCTTCAACAAATCACTAGAGATGTGTTATGTTCCTTCCTGTTTCAAACACTCCACTATCGCCCCAGCCGGCAGCTCAACAAGGAACTGATGACTACAGACCAGTTGCTCTAAATACCCTGTGAAGGTGAAACCCAGTGATAAAATTATGAAAACCATCACGGATCCACTACTGTTGGACCCCTTTGCAATTTGCATACCGAAAGCAAACAGATCTAATAGACGCATGCTGTTAAGGGCCACCGTATCCTACAGCATCTTGAATCCGCACCGCGGGTCCTCGCTGAATTTGCCCCATTCAATACTATCAGACCGACATTCTTCTCTTAACTAAATCCTAAATCAGCTAGCAGCATCTTGCTATTTGTATGGATCACAAGCTTCCTAATGATAGAAAACAGCAGAAGCCAGGGAAAATTACATCAGACACTTGTAATGAGCACAGGCCCCTGCTGTGTACTTCACCACTTCGTATACCAATGACTGTGACTTCAAACGATCCATCTGTTAAAATATTGAAATTTGCAGATGATACAACAGTGATTGGTCTCATTCGAGACAACGATGAAACCGCGATACAGACGGGAGGTTGAACAACTAGCCCTCGTGGTGCCACCACTGGAAAGAAATTTAGAACTGAACACACTTTAAAACTCAGAGAAATGGTGGTAGATTTCAGGAGAAACCTCCCATCCCTACCTCCTCACAATACTAGACAACACAGTATCAATAGTAGAGACCTTTAAATTTCTAGGTTCCATCATATCCTCATGACCTAAAAATGGTCACCTAATATCAAAATGTCATCAAAAGCACAACAAAGAATGTTCTTCTGCCTAAACCCAGGAAGCTCAAACTGCCCAAGGAGCTGCTGGATACAGTTCTACAGAGGAATCATTGAGTCTGTCATCTGCACCTCTCTATAACTGTGTGGTTTTGTTCTTGGCACCCAACAAGATCGACACAGACTTCAGAGAATAATCAGAACTGCAGAAAACAATTGCTGCTAACCTGCCTTCTGAGGACCTGTACACGCACCGGTCAAAAAGGCTTAAAACATTGAATAATCCTCGCGATCCTGACATAAACTGTTTCAAACCTTTACCCTCTAAACGCCGCTACAGAGCACTGCACACCAAGACAACTAGACATAAGAACAACAGTTTTTCCTGAATGCCATATCACTCTGTTAAACAAATAAATTCCCTCGATAATTAAACTATTTATTATATAATTTAATATATAATTACTGCACTACTTTTTTCATCATTCCTATTACTCATCTCCTCCCACTTATGACTGTATGACTATAGCCTGTGCTGACATTTTATTTTATTTTATTTTATTTTATGATTTTACATTTTATGTTTTCATTACTACTGATTGTTTCCTGATTGCTTACTAGACCTATATGACAATCATTAAGTGCTGTACCTAATGATTCTTGACAAATGTATTTTTCTTTTATGTACACTGAGAGCATATGCACCGGAGACAAATTCCTTGTGTGTCCAATCACACTTGGCCAATAAAGATTCTATTCTATTCTATTCTATTGATTATGAAAGTGCTAATAACAACAATAGATGAATCTTAGGCCCTCTTTTTTGATTTGCAAGCAAAGCTTAAGGATTCTCTTTGGAATGTACTTTAATGCCCTTGTCCAAGTTTGCAATTTTTTTGTTTTGTTTTATTGAGTGGATTTGCTATTTTAATTTTAGTTAATATTAAAAACCAGACCAAACAACTGTTGAACAGGATAAATATAATTCACAAGCCCAGGGTGAGAAAGAAAAAAAAAAATGTCTGCCAGATAAATTTATTTCCAATTCTTTCTTCTTCCTAAGACAGTTTTCCTGAATCTTACAAAACGGGCTTCATATCTTTATATAACTTACCACATGCATGTGCTCAGTGGCTGCTGTCACACTTCTATGATTATGCAGCCCAGGGATGCTTATTGGAGACAAACATCAGCTTGACATGTTACATACAGTCAAGCCAGAAACAGAAAAGGCATATAGCATTTGTTTATCAGCTCCTCTATAATTTAAAAGATATGAAACCTTGCTTAACTGGTTTAGAAGGGGAAAAAACAGATAGAATGTAATCATGGTAAGTGATAATCACCAGAAAGCTGCCTCATTATGACTGTTTGACTATTTGATATGGATTTGACCCAAGGCAAAGCCTAGGGCTTTGTTTATTTAAAAGGGCCTGGCACTAGGAAATCTGTACTTTGCATTTACATTTTCTTCAAGTTTTTAAAAATGTATTTTCTCTGTGTGAAGGACAGAAAGAGAGGAATATCAAGCACAATACAACTTTTAAATATTGTATTTGGTTTTTCCCTGACACATAATGAGGTTTACTGAAGGGTTATGGGCATAGTAATAGCCAGCGTATTATGCCAATTTATTATGCTCTCACACTTCAGAAAGTCAGAGAGATGCAGCCCTTGCATCCTTAACTGTTTCTGATTTCCACAGGAAGGTTATCTGCTATTATCTGCTATTTTTTAATTGCGAGGCCTGATGAGTTTAAGTCAACATATTTCCTTACTGCTCCTTCTGCTTGTCAGCTGTAGCTGAATTGATAAAATGCAAATGAACAAATCATTAACGAGTCCTGGTTATGAATCTCTCAGGCAGTTCAGGACCCTATCAAATCCTGCACCTATTACTTTGTGTGATTGATGTACTATTGTAAGTGATTGTTCCTGATCTTATTAAATCTTATTGATCCCCCCCCACCACCCCAGTTTCTATTTTATGCAGGACCAGGCCTGGACTATTATGAATGTTGCTGAACACTGTTAATCAAGCTTACACAGCTATTTTTGATGGCAAACAATTAGAACTCTGCAGCAATACCTTGCAATTAGCTTCAGGGATATGGACCTCAGCACCGTAATAATGAAAGAGACCTTCTCCTTCAAGCAAGATAATGAGATTTATAATTATGACCCCAAATAACCTCTAAGAAATATCCAATCTGGAAATTCAGATGTGTTTATCAATGATTTGTGCCCTTTTAAATAAAATGAATTTAATTTGGGCCTGCAGTTATTAATATTTTTCCCTTATGAAAGATTGTTAAGAAGCTGTATACAAAATCAGGAACAAGTCTGTTATTTTTAATAACATTTAACATTTACCTAATGCTAACAGTATTCCTATAAATGGTTTGTTTATGCAGTATTGCTTATTCCGTATTTTTGGAATGCTTAACAGGCAGAAGAGCCTTGTCCATTATATGGAAATGATATATAAATTATTATTCATGTATATGTATTTGTATCCATATCCTACTTTGTATGTGATATGTGGGCTGCAGAAGTGGTGATCACAGATAGTGCCATCTTAAACAGATTTACACCCTTCTAAATCCACTGAAGATATGCCCTGAGGTAAGCAAAACTCTGTTTAGGATTGCACTATGAGGAAGGGAGTGGTCCCCATACCACAGAAATATTCTATAATTCCAAAATAAATCCTTCCTAGGAGATGGATTGACTCAATAAAGGAAACCATGGCCTTCAGTTTGCACGACTTGAGCAAGACTGTTAATGATAGGATGTTTTGGAGGTCATTAATTCATCAGCCACCATTTCGGAAGCAACTTGACTGCACATAATACACACATATATGCATCCTTCCTTATCTCTAATCTGAACAAAAATACTGCACTCTCCAATCTTCCATTCTTGGCCACAGTAATTTAAAAAGTAGTGCATTTATTGCCTCAGAATTTGTTTGTATGTATGTCTGTTTTCGGAAAGCAAATCTTGATCCTTCATAATGTGGTTTCTATACGGCTGCCTTTTTGCCATGAAATCACTTTAGTTACCAACCAATAGCAGGAAACAATGGGAGATCATTTTCTTTCTAGTTTAATATCTTGGCATCTATTGATACCATATAAATGATGGAATCCCTCTTGGCTATGCTGTAGAAGTTATGATCCCTCAGGTCAGAATTAGAAAGTGCTGTTGTTCTTTGGCCAATGGAATCCTACAAACGTCCATCTCATCGTATTGTCGAAGGCTTTCACGGCCGGAATCACTTGGGTGCTGTGTGGTTCCCGGGCTGTATGGCCGTGTTCTAGCAGCATTCTCTCCTGACGTTTCGCCTGCATCTGTGGCTGGCATCTTCAGAGGATCAGAATGCAGGCGAAACGTCAGAAGAAAATGCTGCTAGAACACGGCCATACAGCACGGAAACCACACAGCACCCAAGTCCATCTCATCTCCTGTGGTATTTGACATCTACAGGAAGTTTTTAGGGAAGGCAATTGGTAAAAACTGGTGCTGTATTCATTATGAGGATGATATTCAGCTTTATCTGTGATTTTCATTTGTTCCTAAAAGGCTATGTAGTATTTTTCTCAACCAGACCTGGAGTCAGCAGTAAACAGGATGATGGCAAACAAACTGAGTTTTAATCCCAACAAGATGGAGGTTCTAATGGATGAGATTTTAGTTGCTAGTGGGCACAATTGTTGCTTTTTATTGGTTTTTAATACTTTTATATCTAATATTTGTTGATTTATCAAATTGCGTTTACATTGTTTTTATTCTGTTGTCTACTTTGTATTCTGAGATGCTTGGCAGAAAGGCAGGTAAATGTTTCCTCAGGTTGACCAGCAAACATCTATCGACAGGAACATCTGTATAAATTGACAACTGCTACTACTGTTGTTGAACATTTATTTTGCTCTAACAGGATACCTGATACTCCACTGAAACACAATAGCTAAAACGTTCCTAGCCAGAGAACTTAGAATCCATGACAGCAACAGTCAAATCAAGACATGTATATTTATCAGTATATATTTTAAAGTGTACGGTCACTAGTCCATCATGCCAATCTTCATGTAGAAATTATGGTCCAGAATGGTTGCACTGATTTAGAAGAAATATTAGGGGTTTTTTTTTAAAAAAAATGAGAATTTTCATATTCAAAACTCTATTCAGCTTTGAGTGCAGAATGTGAAATTTGAATTTTTTGTCATACTGACATCTTTTAGCAGTTTCAAATACGATAAATTATATGCTGTCATCTGAGAAATATTACTTACTATTATATATCTTTCAATGTCAGATTGAAAAGTACCAATACATATCATTCATTAAATACAACCTAATATCAGTATTAAAATTTTTGAAAATGGTACACCGGCTTTCTATTTTCATCTGGGCACAATCTAAAGCCAGTGTTGGTGGTAAGTGTGTTTGGGGTTTGAATTGGTTTGAATTGTCACTTGTTGGATAATCTTGGGCCAGACACACTCTCTGAACCTAACTTACCTTAAAGAATTGTGAGAATGAAATAGAAGGCAGTAGAATGATGTAAACTGCTTTGGGTCCCATTGTGTTGAAAGGCAGTACTATAGTCAAAGCTTTGCTCATGACCTGAGTCAATCCCAACAGAAGTCAGTTTCAGTGAGCTAGCTCAATGTTGACTCAGCCTGCCATTCTTCTGCAGTCAATAAAAAGAGTAAACAGATTGCCTGAGGTAAAGTGTAGAAGATTGAGGAAAGCAATGGCAAACCAGCCTGTAAATATAATTTGGCTATGAAACATTGTGATGTGACATCACTCCATGGGTCAGTAAAGACCTGGTTCTTGCACAGAAGACTAACTTTACATTTAACTAAATATGAATAAATAAAAGTAATCATTACCACCTTTAAAGATTAAACTGGTGTGTGAGAACAGAATATTGACAGAAAAAACTGATTGACAGTTTTGTTCACCTGCCAAGAATGTTCCCTATGAGACCCTGTTTTTTGAGGTTAGGTGGGAAGTTGCTATAGAGACAATTTGCCAACCTCCAAGGGGGTGTTGGAGATCTCCCAAGATTACAACTGATATCCATAAAACAGAGATCAGTAGCCCTGGAGAAAATGGATGCTTTGGAGGGGTGGGGGGACTAATGGTTTAGCATCATATTATGCAGAACTCTTCCTTCTCCAGGCAACCTCACTCCATCTCCAGGTATTTTCCAACCCTGAGTTGGCAACCCTGATGGTAGCTTCTAATTTATGGAATGCTCTCTTCTTGGTGTGCTACCTGGCACCCAAGTTCTTTTAGGTCATGAGTTATATTGGTTCTATTGATATGGTCTGCTTAATTTCTCACCTGTCTCCCTTGTACATTGAATTTAACTCTGCTTTTTCTTGGGTGTCTCCATCTATCTATGTCCTTGGTTGAGTGGCACTTTTACATGACCTCATCCTGAAGCACCCCACTGAGCTTCCAGCAGCTTTGTTCCTAGAATCCAGCAACTCCTCAGGAACAGCAGAGGGAGGCGGTAATTGATAAAATTGATGCCTGTTTTCTCAAGGAGAAATGCCATTCTGCCAGAGGAACTGCATAACTGGACACACCCCACTGGTTTTATTCTTGTTGCTCCAGTGTGCTGTTATGCTTGTTCACTTATATTTTATTTTTAACTATTATTAAATGTTTGCGTTGCTCTATATAAATATGGTAACTTGACCATCAAACAGTGGCTGAATTCCCACTGAAAATATAATCTAGATACAACCAAGTTTCAAAAGAATTGACACCTTTTCATCCAGGTTCCAACATCCTCACTGCAGCATGTTTCTAGTGAAGACATCTAGGCCTGCCCTGGGGGGTGGGGGTGGTGCCAGCTGTCAGGAGTGCAATTGTTAAGCTAGCAACACCAAAATTTCAGAGTATCTTTAGGAGACCCTCTTGATGATACTACAGGTTTGGTGAAGTTTGGTTCAGGGGGGCCAAAGTTATGGACCCTCAAATGTGTAGCCCCCAACTTCTATTAGCTCCCATTGGAGTGTTTTTTCAAAAAGGTGCATATACAAGCAAAATCCCAAGTGGGGGGGGGGGAGCGCCAGAAACGGGACTGATCTGTGTTCCGTGGTTTGGCTGTGAGGAGATCTTGAGGAAACCCTGATATTTCAGGTGACTATCCTAGGATTAATCGCCAGTGAGGATATCACCAATGGCTTCCTTCACTGTGTATTTTAGATTTTTATTAGTGAAGCTTGTGATAATTAACAACCCAATCACTTGGACCAATCTTCTTTTCAGTGTTCAGGAACCTGTTAAATCCACATATCTGTCTATTCAGAGGCTGGACCTATAATACATACTATAATGGATTATCATCACTGTAGACATTTTTAAATCACTGGAACTTAGGGAAGTTGTTAGTAGGCTGTCCACACATGCAGAATAATGCACTTTCAATCCACTTTCACAATTGTTTGCAAGTGGGTTTTGCCATTATGCACAGTAAAATCCAGCTGCAAAGTGCATTGGAAGTGAATTGAAAGTGCATTATTCTGCATGTGTGGAAGGGGCCTCCCTCTGATTTTCTGCTGCACTCCCTTGTATTCAAGTGCTCCAAATACAGGCCTGAGCTCCATCATCTGAGACAGTCTCCTCTATACAAAAGCATCCAGCTGAAACTAGTGTAAATAGACAATTATACTCACAGACGAAATACTGGGATATTTCACATAAGTGTATGTGAAATATTTTATGAGATACAACTTGAATTAGGAAGAGGAGAAGGTATGGGATTCTATATTCAGCTGTTGGAGGAAGACAACAACGGTGGATGATCACTTTTTAAATCAATATGTTAATCCAGATTCCGGGTAGGATTCTAGGACTAGTTTAGGAGGGGTGCTTGGGGGGGACAATTTTTTTTAAAAAAACTTGTCACTTTAAAATATGCCTTCTTTGCTGTGTCAAAATATTAACAGGATTTTAAAATGCAGGATGAAAAAGACAAACTCTCCTTAACCCATTCCTGACCCATGTGCAACAAAGGTTGACCTGGAGACAACTGCATGCATTTTTCCATATGTGAGTATAGGAATATGTAACATATCTTTCTTTGCAGTCAAATGCTACAATGTACTTGACCAAGCAATAATGAGGGAAAATCCCAGCAAACCTGATGAGATTTTTTTAAGATTGAAAGCTTATACATAATCAATTTTTCTTTTACAGCTTAGTTTAAAGGAAGCTACTATGTCTACTTAATTTTAGGTCCCCTTTCAAGATTTATGCACACAACACACACACACAATTACAGGATTTTTATAGATAGCGTACATGTGTATTTTGAAAAAATGCTGTGTCTCCTCAGTCTATCTATCTATATCTATTCATCTATCTATCTATCTTATTAAGCGTGCATAACGTGTACAATCCATAAAAATCTTGTAACTAAAAATTACTTACTGATTTCCATACAACCTTTGCAAACAAAGTACTGTAGATTAACTTACTTGTAACAATAGGAAGGCTTGCTATCTTGGGTGGGTAGCTAAATGAATCATGTAATCAGTCACATCTCTGATGATAATACAAATTCATGCAAATTAATATGTGAACCAGGTACCTTATGTCAGGGAAGATACATACATTTTCATATTAAAATAGAAAATAATTTTTCAACTATAGTTTGATGTAAGTGTTTTATACTAATCTGGCAATTACCTCAGCACGTGAAAACTGCCTATGCTGAAAAGGGCACTCCTTCCCACAGCTACCGCATGATCTTTTTACCTTTTTACTGAAGAAAACCCAGGCTATTCAGCAGAGCCAAATTAGCCTTGTGTCAAAAAAGCCAAATAGTTTTTGGCTTTTGGGGTTTTTGCTTGCCATTCAAGCAACAATCCCATCCCCCTCTCTCTGCAAGCAACCCATACCCACAGCCCCCCCTCATCCCAAAGCCGGTTGCCAGGTGTGGCATTTGATAGGGAGGCTCGCACTCAAACTGAGTTATATTGTCAAAGGCTTTCACAGCCGTATTCAACTGGTTCTGGAGGGTTTTCCGGGCTGTGTGGCCTTGGTCTGGTAGATCTTGTTCCTCACGTTTTGCCTGCATCTGTGGCTGGCATCTTCAGAGGTGTGTCACAGAGAAAAGTCTGTTTCACACTGTGTCTAAGAACATAAGAACATAAGAACAAGCCAGCTGGATCAGACCAGAGTCCATCTAGTCCAGCTCTCTGCTACTCGCAGTGGCCCACCAGGTGCCTTTGGGACCTCACATGCAGGATGTGAAAGCAATGGCCTTTTGCGGCTGTTGCTCCCAAGCACCTAGACTGTTAAGGCATTTGCAATCTCAGATCAAAGAGGATCAAGATTGGTAGCCATAAATCGACTTCTCCTCCATAAATCTGTCCAAGTCCCTTTTAAAGCTATCCAGGTTAGTGGCCATCACCACCTCCTGTGGCAGCATATTCCAAACACCAATCACACATTGCGTGAAGAAGTGTTTCCTTTTATTAGTCCTAATTCTTCCCCCCAGCATTTTCAATGAATGCCCCCTGGTTCTAGTATTGTGAGAAAGAGAGAAAAATTTCTCTCTGTCGACATGCATAATTTTATAGACTTCAATCATATCCCCCCCCTCAGACGTCTCCTCTCCAAACTAAAGAGTCCCAAATGCTGCAGCCTCTCCTTTGTCTAGTGAGAAGGGAAAGTTTAGTGGGGTATATTCTCCAAGTCCCAGGGTGGGGAACCAATCAGTAAGTGTAAGATGCCAGCCACAGATGCAGGCAAAACATTAGGAACAAGATCTACCAGACCACAGCCACACAGCCCGGAAAACTCACCAGAACCAGTCAAACGGAGTTGTTTGAAGAGTGGAACACTCTACTTTCTGCAAGCAACCTCCACCCACTGCCAACCTCAAAGCCAGTTGCTGGCTCTGCTTTCTGCAAGCAATTGTCTCCCCCCCCCCCCGCCTTGCCTCCCTGATCAGTCGCTTCCTGACTTTGCGATTGGTGATGGAATTGGGTTGCTCTCTCCAAACAATCTCCCACAAGAATAGAGTTCTTTCTGCTGCTACTTCTCAGTGGCAGGAAGAAATGAAAAATTTTAAGTTCAGGCTTTTAAAAACTGGAAAAATTGGTAAAATGCTAAAAAATGGTTAAAATTGGTTTTAAAAATGGTAAAAAGCCTTATCAGTCTTATTTGCTTTACCAAAAAAAAATAGGTTTCAAAAACTTGAACCTGACATTTACTATGGTTTCACACAAATTTTAAATGGATGGGTTATTGTGGAAACTTATAGTCAAAGGGAAGAACAGCAGTCTCCCAGCATGTGATTTTCCAATCTGTGTATGAGGCTACCTAACCCCTGAGAAAGTCTCTCTACTTTTCACTGTCCCATCATACAAAAGGGCATCTGGCCCACTGACCTCAGAACTGGAAAGGAGAGGAGGTTTGAGCACTCAGGTTATCTTTATTTCCCTGACTGACTCTCCATATTCTCTCTCTCTCTTGGATGGGGGAACCCCAAGAAATATGGGAAAAATACCTCTCTACACACATGCATGATCTGTTTGATGAGAGCCAACTGTTGGCTCCTGTGCCAGCAGAAGGATACCATGGTTGATTGCATCAAATGCTGTTGAGAGAATAAGAGGTCTGGCAGAGAAATACTACCCATTCTCTTCTGACTACATGAATCACATGCTAAGGAGATCAGGCAGTTTTAGAACCAGGCTGAAAGCAGAGATGCACATTTGAACAGGAACTAATCAAAATCCAAGCCAAGCACACTTTGTTCATTAATTTTAGATTAACTGATCCAAATGAATGATTTCCTGGATTTTGTATACAAACCACCTAGATCAAAACTAACCAGTTTGTTGGTACTGAAGGTGACTTTTAGTCTGATTTCAGTTTCTATTCCTTGCACTGTTTTCAAGTTTCTGTGTCATGAGAGGAGCAGTGAATGACTCAGCATACTGTTCCTGACCAGCTCCTTACAGATTGCTGTGAGGGTACAAACAGGGAAGGCAACAAACCTTCATTTTTCAGTATGTTTCCAAATGCACTTCAACTCCAACCCACCAACTTTTCAGGTGGGCTATTAAGGTGGGCTATTAAGAAATGTACAAAAATACCAAGATGCTGGTTTTGAAGACTTTACGAACTGCACAGGTAAATAAAGTTCTTAAGGCCTGAGATCATATGAATAATTTCATTGCTTGTCAGGTAAAAGTCCTCTACAAAATCCCGTAATGTCTCTGTAAGCTCTCCCGCCCCTCCATCTGTCTGGTAACTAACAGCCCTTCCTTGATTCACACCAAATTATGTCAATAGGTAAAGGGAAATGGATGCGGCTAAGTGGAACAGCATCTGCTTTGGATGCAGAAGGTACAAGTTTCCATTCTCAACATATCCAGTTAAAAGGATCAAATGGTTGATGATGGGCAAGATTTCCCTCTGAGGCTCCGGACAACTGATCCCAGTCCCAGTAGACAATACTGACTTTGATAGACTAATAGACTCACTCAGCTAAGGCAGCTTTATGAAGCGACTGTCATGAAGCGACTTGCCTTAACTTTGAATCCGGGTCCTAATACTTGTGAGACAATCTTAGGAGCTGCAGAGCACACTGGCTGATGGCTTGGATTTTCTCTCTGTTACATAGAACATTTCTCTGGAGTCTTCAAAATCAGCCTCCATCTGATCTCTGATTAATGTCCAAATCTTGGACAAAATCAGGCAGTTTGGTTAACTTTTGCAACAACACTTCCTCCCTCTCTAAACTTAAACATTTTCCCATAAAAACTGGAACTTGTGAACATTCTGATTATAAACCAGGCTGTCTGCAATTGAAACATTAGTTAATATGCTAGTAAGATTTAGCATAAATGTTTCAGTTCAACTTAGCAAACTTTGCATAATCATGAAATGGTCTTCTAAAGGGAAAACCAAAGTCTTATAATCAATTTCAAACACTGTTATTAGAATGTTGGCAAAATTTTATTTTTTACTTTGTACACATGGATATACTCTCCGCTTATTTTTCTGAGTGTCCTTAAAATTAACATTTTGTTTATGTGAAAGTAAGTCATTAGGGAGGAACTCCAAGACTTCAGGAAGAGTTATAGTTTGTGCAAATCTTAATGTCACATTAGAGGCGACAATCATGTTCTGCCACTTACCCATGTAAATTATATCAGAACTGGCCTTACAGCGCAAGTCTCTCTAGAATAGGATCCATAGCTGGGACAAATGTAATGAAAGGTTAGGCATTAAGTGAAATAAAAATCACCCAACTGTAGAAATCTCAATTCACAGCAAGGGGAGGACGTTGAGTCTTAGATTTCCCTTAACGAGGCTTGCAAAGAAGAGTAATTGAGAACTGTTGTTTCACATGTTCGGTATTTTTTTTTTAAAAAAATTGCAGGCTCCTGGAAAGACAAACTGCAAAATGCACTCGTCCTGTAACAAATACAAAATGTTTTACTTAGGTCAGTTCCGTGCTTCAGCAAACCAGACATACCCTTGAAGCAGTGGCACTGAACTCATTCCATGCCCAGATTGTCCAGACTTGACAGGGGATGGTTTGGATCATGACTACATTCCTCCCACAGTTTACCATCAAGGTAACTACACCACCTAGAAAGGGTGACAACTGGCATTATTTTTTGTGACACCACATCAATATTCTCCCCTTCCAGGTGGTTATTTTGCAAAGCATCAAGCAACCATATATCCATTTCCTAGGGATCAACTTCTGCAAACCCACCCAAATTTACGTTTCATTTCTCTTTGTTTCTATATGATGCCATTGTAAGCTTTTTAATTTCACCCATTTTGGTTGCTGATATTCACAGCATATTTATATCCTATTTCATTTATACACTCTGGGAGGGCTGTTTCTAAGGTAGAGGTGCCAGATTTTCATCATAGCAGATGGTGACACTCTTTAGAAGAACCCCCAATTTTACGGGCCTCCAAAGTGGATGCTCTGACCATTATTTCCAATGGAGGAAAAACTGGGGTCCATTAAATTGGCTCCCCTGACCTAATATTTACTATACTTGGGTATTCTGCTAAGGAGAGTCACCAGCCAATATGCTGCAAATTTTGTGTCTCTAAAAATATTCCATAGGCTATAATGAAGCTAGGGAGTTGGATTGCTGTATGGGCATTTGTAGTACATAGTATGGAAATAGGGAATATTCAGGAATCCCACTTTTTTTCAGGTCTGATAAAACAAAATCTGAATTTTTTTGATTTTTTTTTTGCATACTACTACTATGGAATAGAAAAGCAATTCTAAATTGGACCACTATACATTTTAAGCATATATATGGCCAATTCCTTCATTTTAGTAAACTTGAGCAGGAAAATACAAGTTGCTTGGGTTCCTAGCTGGACATGCTTTTGATCTTTCTTAAGAATAAGTTTGTTGTAGAAGAAGAGTTGATTTTTATACTCTGCTTTTCTCAACCATTAGGAATATCAATGCAGCTTACAATCACCTTCCTTTCCTCTTTGCACAACAGACACCTTGTGAGGTAGGTGGGGCTGAATGAATCTGACTAATCCAAGGTCACTCATCAGGCTTCTTGCGAAGGAGCGAGGAAAATAAACCCAGTTCACCCGTCAGCCACTCATGTGGAGGGGTGAGGAACCAAACCTGGTTCTCCAGATTAGAGTTCATCTCTCTTAATCACTACATCATGTTTGTAGATTTCACAGTTCTTAACCGCTACACAATGTGTGTAGAGTCCACCACTACACCATATTCAACAGGGCAGAACAAAATCTAGATCTTCAGTCTAATAAATGGCAAGATGTTATACATTGGTCGCAATAGTAAATATTCCTATAAACCAAGGGATTTTGTTACAGGCACTGACTGAGATGGTGGGGTCCGGAGTTCACCCAGAACTAGAACCAGTCTCCAGATTACAGAGATAAGTTCCACTAGAGGAAATGGCAGCTTCATGCAGCAGACTTTATGGCATCTCAACCCTGCTGAGCTCCTTCACCTCCCCAAACTCTGCCATTTCCAGGCTGCTCCCCTGAAATTTCTAGAGCCAGAGCTGGCAACCTACAGAAGTTCAAGTGATTAAGATTACAATCCGAAGACTACAACCACATAGGCAGAAATTATGCTGAACAAATCAGGTCTTACTTCTACGTAAAATACATAGAATAATGTTGTACATGGTCCCAACATGGTAAATTGGAATTTCAGATTTCCTGACACCAAAAGATGGAGGCTAAGAGCATCAAGAAATCAAAAGAATCCACTGGGAAAAAGGAACTTTAAAAATCACACATGTCCATCCCTATGAGCTGGAATTCCTGGTCTTGTTGCACCTGTAGGAAGAGCAACTTTTATAGCCTGGGATGTAAACTGGTATACTTCTGCCTCCCTCACTGAGCTGCTAAAGCTCTGACAAGCAGCTACAACCTGGTGCTGTGATGTGCTGCCTTTTGCCTGGTGAGAATTCCCACCACGGGTTTTGATTTTCCATCTGATCAGCCCTATTGCTAGCTGTTCAGACCTGAAGAGAAACTGTGACCTGGTGCTGTTTTCTAAACTATGACTGGAAACATGAGAGGTTAAAAAATTAATTGAAGCCTTGTTTTATCCATACTCACTAGTACGATTTGCGTCTATGACATAGAGTTCTAGTGTGCTTCATTGATAGAAGTGGAAATGCTTTGCGGTCTTGTAGTGAGAAATAAGGAAAGAATATACTTCTCATTTATGCAAGGAAAAAAAAACTTTACCAAACTGTATCAGAATGAGGCGGAGGGGATGTAATATCATTGCCAATAAAAAAAATAGTTTGCACTGCAGCCAGATTTCACTTTATAGTTCCAAATGTCAGTTAATACTTTCAAACTCTCACATTTTCAGAGGGTAATTGAGCTGTGTGTGTATTTTTAGGACAAATATTGGGAAAAGCCTTGTTCAATACCAATGTCTATACCATTTAAACAATGAAGGCTTTGGGTAAGTAACAACATTTGGACAGCAAGTCAATATGACTATGAAAGGCCTCCAATAATGAGTAAAGTCAGACCAATACACTGTTTGAGTATTTGGCCTCCCTACTGACAAAGGTTGCTTTCAATCATGCTGTATCTATTACCATATCAATCATCACTCTAAACGAATACAGCATCATCATTGATGGAGGCGTCACTTATGGCAGAGAAACGAAGGAGTTTATAGAGCAACTAATGAAACAAAGGCTGATCACAGCATGAAAATAAGTTTTATTCCTTATGCTAAATCCTCCCCAAAATTGGAATTAAGAATGTTCCCCTGCGTCTTGCTGGGGATTGTGCAATGTGATGTACTAGTATTGCATTCCTAATTATTAAAGATAATGTAAGCCAATACTTTGTTTGCTACACAAATTAAGATATGGAATTGAACTGATGGAAATGATTTACGTGCTGGATTAAAATATTGGCAGGTTTATAGAGTGAAATGTCACTATACTGCTGTACCTTCAAGTTTTACATTTCCTCCTTTGAATCCCTGTCAGCCTTCATGAACACTAGAGACTTTAATCAATGTTTGCAGTTGCTATAACATAACACTGAATATTTTACCTGGGCAATAATCAAACTGCTGTTTAGCTGAAGTCATAAGGAGAAATAACAACCATATATATTCCAGTTGGCACAATAACAATATAAATTGTGTGTCAGATTTTAAAAAAATTCGTTCATGTATAAATGGATGTTATCTGTTTGCCAAAGACAACTAATATTGTATTGTCGAAGGCTTTCACGGCTGGAATCACTGGGGTGCTGTCTGGTTTCCGGGCTGTATGGCTGTGTTCTAGCTTGCTTTCCATTGCTACTATCAGATCTTCTGAAGATGCCAGCCACAGATGCAGGCAAAACGTCAAGAGAGAATGCTGCTAGAACACGGCCATACAGCCCAGAAACCACACAGCACAACTAATATTTCACAATCAGCAGGCAATCAGTTGTATTAAGGATAGTTTGAAGTTCACAAAACTGAGAACATCTTATAAATTAATTGGACTTCTAAACAATTTTTAAATTTACACAATACAAGGAATACAAGGAAGTTACTTGTACAGCAAGTATTTTTATTTTATGGATATGTTCAAATAGTTGAAATTAGTGTTGCAATTTTAGTTACATTTTAATGACTTTATAAGGGTGTAACTGCTTAAAATGCCACTGCCAGAACTGAGGTTGGTATGAAGACAGAGAAGTCAGGGCCAGGGGTAGGGAACCTGCGGCTCTCCAGATGTTCAGGAACTACAATTCCCATCAGCCCCTACTAGCATGGCCAATTGGAGAACATCTGGAGAACCGCAGGTTCCCTACCCCTGGTCTAGGCAAAGGTAGCATAGGCTTGAACCAAGAGAAAAGGTGGAATAAAAATGTTTTAATAAATAATAAATTAATTTAAATACAAGTGAATGCAAATAAATATTATGCGACTATCGCTGTTGAAAGTTATGTTGAACTTCTCCAAATTAAGAAATCAAAAACAACATAAACATACACTCCAGATTTGAGCCCTTATTAGTAATGTCCTACCTGAAACTCACCAGTGTCTGTGTGGAAAATATGTGGATTAGAGTTTACTTTCCAAAAGTAAAATTAGAGTATTAGACTAGGACTTGGAAGATCCAAGTTCAAATTTCAGTTGAGCAATGTGTGTTGGGCTAGTTTCTGTCTCACACTTATCTACCTCTCAGGATTATTGCAAAGAAAACATGGATAAGAAGGCTGCTATATTCCTTGTGAGAAGGGCTGCATTTAAAAAAAAGATAGATTCCCTAAATCCAGGAGGAACTGTCCCTTCCCTCTCCCATGATCTCTCTTGCTGTAATTTTATTATATTTTTGTTCAAGTTTTTTTCTGGTTTGGATTAAAAATTATTTTAAAAATAAAAAAGTGGGAAATAAGATGATAGTTGGGAACCTGAGTATACACCATGGAACAAAAAAAATCAAATGTTAAATCCATCCATGTTTTTTTTTAAATTCTGAGCTTTAGTCAATAGTTCCGGGCATAGAAATAAAACACATGAATGGAGACTGTGAATGAGGAAATACTGCACACACTGGAGTATGCAATGTGCATTCTTCCATGGAGTTCAAGATGGTGCTTCTGGGGGTTATGGTCTCATTTTATCATCACAGCAGTACTGAATGGAAGCCTACATTTAATCTGACAGACCCATGCTCACTCAGTTTGCTTCAAGGCTTAGAAAAGAATTGAATTCAGGTCTTCCTGGTAAACTACCATTCTGTTCCATAAAACACACATTTCAATAAAACAAACAGAAGGTCAACACAATTTTAATTGTTTTGGACAAACTCAATAATGTTTTGAAGGGCTAACTTTGATTGCAATGATTTTCAATATCAGAGTTTAGTCAAGATACATGATTTTTAATAAAATGATAAGATGCCTTAATTTGCAAAATAAATTATAATCAAGAAGTTGGAACAGATATGTGAAAATATATGCCCAAGAGAAATGAGAGGCCAGAATAGACTTGAATTACTAGACTCTGGTAAATATTACACCAATCAGAGCTGACCCACGTTATCCTGACATCTTGGGTACTGTGACATTTTTCCACAATGTAGAGTTTGTAAAAATAAAGAACATAAAACATATGATATAGGAACTAAGTAGAAAGTGACACAAAGCACAACCAGTGAATGAGTTCTGGGCATCAGGGGTCTACATAAATGAGAAATTTTTATTAAGATTGCAGCCTACAGGTGTATAGTAATTTAAAAGAGGCAGAGAATCTTTGGTCCATCTAGTCCCTCCTCTCTAGACTGCCGTGCTCAGCAGGACAACCTGATTTCAAAAGATATATCCTGAAATATCAAATGCTTAATCCACCTTTGCAAGAGGGTAAATTTCAGAGCATTTATTCATAGAAGTGGTTTGCTTTACTGGCTTCAATTCTACATGTGATCACACACACAGTGGTGGCTCCGTAATATAAAATTTGCAGGACTTCAAAAAGGTTCATTAAGCTAACCTTCGCTGCAAATGCAATTTACATTTTCTGGACTCCAGGCCATGGCAGTGTGACTGGTTTAGGCAAACATGAACCGAAAGTGAGGTGTGTTTTTTTTTTACCCCAATTTGATCTTCATTTTTCTCACAGCCAGCATTCATTAAGGTTACAAGGACAGGAGTTAAAACAGCTCCAGAGCATGCTGTTTCATGTCTTGGCCAGCAATAAGCAATATAATTCGGTGTCCACTGTCTTGAATACTTCCCTTCCTATCTATTCCAAATTTAACACATACACATACAGACACACCTTGAGCGATGACCATAAGCCCTCAAGTACATACGAACTGTTTTTTTAAAATCTGGGCTTTCTTCTTATTTATTCCTTTATTCTGATGGGCATGGCCACCTTGCTTCATTTCTTTTGTTCATGATGGTTCCTTATTTGTGAAAAAAAAATTCTTGCTGCAAGGTAAACCTACAGTTTTGAATGGTATACTATTGTTCTCGTGGGGTGCGACCCATCTCCCAAGGGGGCCCTTCTCCTAAAAGTGGGGAGGCACTGAAGGGATGCCTGGGAGGCCAAAATGGCCACCCCTCCTGCATGAGGCTTGCAGAAGACTGGAGTTATCTCAGTTATCTCTCGACTATAGAGATCAGTTTCCTTGGAGAAAAAATGGCATCTTCAGTGATTGGACTGTATGGCATTACATGCCTACTGAACTTCCTCCTATCTGGAAACTTTAGCCTCTGCAAGCACTGCTAACAGAGTTCCAGGAATTTCCCAGCACAGAGCTGGCAACCCTATTTTGCCATCATAGATCTGTCACTATCTCATGTAGACAACTGTAAGAAAAATTGGCAAAGCAGATTATTGAGGCTGATTCACCAGTTAAATGAATCTGCTTCACTCCAGGTGTGGTATACCCAGGAGGTTCACCTTTCAAGGGCTTTCCCGATATGTAAAGGAATTAGACAAAGATGATTGTTGGCACCTATGTTCTTTGATGTATATTTATCTGATATGGCAATTTCTTTAAGTAAAGTTAATTCACATTGTATCAGAGTTCCCAGTATCTGTTCTCCTGTATGCTGATGATACAGAATTGCGCACTAGAACACCTGTGTGGCTATAACATTCAGTAAATGCTTTTGCTGATTTCTACAGACAAGAGGGACTTAGTTAAGATAAGTCAAAATTCTGATATTTTTCAAAGTCACATACCCCAAAATTTACTTGGAAAACTGGAGAACAAGTATTGGACCAAGTAAGTCAGTTTTATTATTTGGGTGCTTTATTTCCAATAGTCTGTCATGGAAGGTTCATCTTGAAAATATGGGGTGAAAGGCTTGGATATCTATTAAGGCTGTAAATTGATGATTTTTTTTAAATGAAAGGGGGCAATATCTCCCCACAGCATTTATGGTATTCAACTCTAAAGTAGCAACACAGATACTACATAGAGCATCAGTATGTATAGGAATCCTAATTAAATTTCCTAATAAAATCCTAATTAAATTTCCTAATAACATTTTTACATAAAATCACTGGGATTACTGGGATCCCAGGCTGTGTAGCAAGAACCATACTGCGGTTAGAACTGGGAGTTCATTTTTGAACCCATGAGCCTGGGTTGATGCATTTTACATGAAGCTGAAGGTGGTCTTTGCCATTGATAAGACTAGCTATGGCGCCTTCCGCACACGCAAAATAATGCGTTTTCAAACCACTTTCACAACTGTTTGAAAGTGGATTTTGCTATTCCGCACAGCTTTAAAGAGCACTGAAAGCAGTTTGAAAGTGCATTATTCTGCATGTGCGGAATGAGCCTATCTTTCCTTGCTGAGGGATGATTCCACACAACACAAATAAAATATTCTGAGGTCTGAAAATGAAACATTCCCTTCAGGAATTCCATATAGCTTTTTGCTCAAAATGTTTAGAAAATATTTTATTTTCCTCAAAACGCTTTATTTTGAAACATTAAATTAGCAACTTTTCCCCCTTCTCAAAAGTACTTGCTGTGCGGATAGCAGGAAATGATCTATTTCTTCCTGCCTGAGCTCTCACGTTTGTTTTGTTGTGCCTGCCATTTTGCGCCGCTTGTGATTCAACGTGAAGGCCAGAGTTTTTTCCCACAGACATTTGCTTTGCTGGCATCTCTGCTGGGTGCCATTTCATTGATTTAAGTACATGATTCAGCTCAACTTTGTCTACCAATTTCAGCAGCATGTTGTTCCCCCCCTTTTTTTCAGTGAGGCAGCTTCGAAGTTATGGAGACAAGATATGAGAACTGGCAATATACGCATATTTCAAGTCTCCATAGCTTCGAAGCTGCTTCGCTAAAAACAACAAAGAGGAAAGTGACACATTGCCGAAATCAGAAGCCAAGCTAAGTTGAATCATGTACTTAAATCAGTGAAATGTTGCTCAGCAGCGATGCCAACAGAGTGCCTAAATCAAGGAATGTAACTGTACCTCTCTATTCTGCATTGGTTAGACCTCACCTGGAATTTTCTGTACAGTTATGGGAACCACAATTCAAGAAGGATACTGACAAGCTGGAATGGGTCCATGGTAGGGCAACCAAAATGGTAAAAGTTCTGGAATCCATGCCCTACAAGGAGACACTTAGGGAGATGGGTATGTTTAGTTTGGTGAAGAGAAGGTTAAGAGGTAACATGATAGCCATATTTAGATATTTAAACAGATGTCATGTTGGTGAGGGAGCAAGCTTGTTTTCTGCTGCTCCAGAGACTAGAACCAGGAGTAATGGGTTCAAGGTGAAGAAAAGAGATTCCACCTAAACCTCAGTAAAAACTTTCTGACAGTGAGGGCTGTTCGACAGTGGAATTCACTACCTCGGAGTGTGGTGGAGTCTCCTTCTTTGGAGGTTTTTAAGCAGAGACTGGATGGCCCTCTGTCAGTAGTGCTTTGATTGTGTGTTCCTGCATTGCAGGGGGTTGGATTTGATGGCCCTTGGGGTCTCTTCCAACTCTATGATTCTATGATCTATGAGACACCACAGTTTCTGGTAAACTAACATAATGGGCATAGTTGTTGTATTTGCCTGCCTGTTTAACCAGCAAAGGAATAAGAAAAGAGAAAGCACCTCTGATTGTTCCATGGGAGGCAGTCAAAATGACGACTCCAAATTCAATCATGCCAAGGCACATAATGAACAATGGACTAGACTTCAACTTTATATGTTGTCCTGTCCTTTAAAAGCTGCATTGAGCTGAGATATTCTGTGCCGTTTTGGGCACCACAATTCAGATATTTCTAGGAGTTTGTCCCTTCTCTGCACAAAGGTATAAGACTAAAAAAGGGGTGGGGATAAAATGAAATCTGTAATGAAGCCCAAAAGGAAAAAAGTTGTACTGTGAAGTAATGCTCAGCTTTGGGGTGTGAGGGGGGGGGGGCTGTACGCATAATATGAAAAAGAGCCCACTACAAGATTAGGCGAGCTCATTGACCCTTATTATTTGAAAAGCAGGCTGGCACAGTAGCCAAGAACCCCTTCTATCTGCTGAATCGAGGACCTATCATGGGGCAAGAAGGCAGAAAGGAGTTTCATTTGGCACAGGACTGCGTTCACAGAGGGCATGAAATTTAGACTTTTGACATCTGCAATAGATGTGCACTTCATCCACTCAGGAAAACTTATGCTGGGATAGATTTTGTTGGTCCTTAAGAGTGTCACTTGACTTTGCTGCAACAAATGAACATGACTGCACCTGCTTCTGAAACCTATGGAATCTGTGCATTTTGTCTGCATATGCAACTATGGATATACACTGTGCGAAATCATTTTCTGGTGCTGTTCAGTATTTGGCTGAGCTAATATTTAAAGTATTTCAAGATACAATGTAGTTCAAGCTGAACATTCCATTCATCTAGCAAAACTGGATAATTTTATTTCAGTGCTGGCTTATTTGGTGAAAATGACAGGTTTTTTAAGAATGAAAACTAAGCAAAAATGGTTTACAATTCATTTTTTACGCAAGTTCAAGCCATTGCATGCAAAACCCCTGTTATTATAAATACTGCATTATGCTATCATAAATAATTGATTTTTGTCACAAAGCTATTTAGAGGACATAAAACAGCTCCAACCTTGCAGAAGAGTGCAACATAACTCTTTCCTACACTTGTCCTCATGTAGCCTCACTATTGTGATAACCACCATAGCTGAATACTTATCCCGTTATTTTATCCTGGGTGTGATATAAGATCAGAAAAAATAACTGGGGAGTTGTAATGTCATAACTAAAAAGAAGCATGGGAAAACGGATTTAATTTTTATTCTACTGCACTGTATAATACAATTTTTTAAAATGGCTAATAAAAAAAAATCTTCCATAAGAATATGGGAAAAGCCCTGCTGGATCAGTCATCCATCTAGTCCAGTATCCTGTCTCACACAGTGGCCAAGCAGTTCCTCTGAAAGACCAACAACAGGGCATAGAGGCGAAGGCTTTTCCTGATGTTGACTCTAGACACTATTATTCAGACATTCATTACTTCTAAACATGGAGGATCTTTTTAGTCACCATATCCAGTAGCTATTGATGGACCTGTTTTCCATAAATCTGTCTGATTGCCTTTTAAAGCTATCTACACTTGTATCAATCATTATATCCTGTGGCAATATCCACATTTTACTGTGCAATCCAAAGGGAGGGGGAGGGAGATGAAGCAACAATGGAAGTGGTGGGAGTCCTATATCTGCATCTGTGCCCACTGCATCATGCAAAGTGACACAGACACTGGCTTGTACCACTTACTTCACTGTTGGGCCACTGTGCTGCTGCATGGTGGCTGAACCCAGAAACTGGTCCTTCCAGCAGCAGGTTTCCACATCAATTGCCCATGCTGGTGTTGTGGGAGTGTTGTGGGGACATTCCCAGAGGTAGAGCTGGCATTAGTTAACTCTTAGGCGGATTCCACATGGGCCAAAAACAGCGGTGTGAAAACAGTGTAAACCCTTTTACATCATTTTAAACCATTTTACACAATTTTCACACAGCTGTTTTTGGCCCATGCAGAATCTGCCCCAGTGTACTTTCAGGCTGGGAACAGAGGCATACTGCCCAGATTTCCCAGAGGGACATATGGGATTAAATGTCCCCAGGGATCCACCATTTGGGAGGTAGAAAATCACCCCCCACAACCCTCCTCCTTCCCCCCTCGGTGGCCCTCCTCGGCCTTGGGGTGCTTGGCACAGCCTAGCCTGGTCCAGCGGTATCCAGCAAATGAGCAAATGAGGAAGGAGTTAAGGCTCCGCTCGCCCTGCCCCTGCCAGACCCTGCAATCTGCTCCGCTCAGCGGGCTGCACAGCCATCAAGATCCAAAGGTGCCTGGCCTGCCAACCCCGCCTGGAGAGCCCTGTGCTGTGCCCTACCTGGTATGGAAAGCCCTCCCAGCCACTCCCACCCCCAGCAAGCCCTCCCTGCCTTCTCCTCCCACATCCAGCTAGCCTCCCTGCTCGCAGATCAGAGGATCCATGGGCTGAGCAAGCCCTCCTGGCCTCCCCCCACCCAAAGCAAGTCTAAGTAATACAGGGTCATATTAAGAATTTTTACACAAAGCCTGAATTAGAGATGAAAACGTCCCAGTTATTTTAGTGACATTTTAGGTAAAACCATTTTGTCAACCCCCCCCCCCCCCCCAGAAATAGAATTTATAAAGCAGTTCACTGGGGAGGGGGTGCAAAAGGTTTCTGAAGCCAGTATGACCATCCCATCGGTGTCGTTGCCATTCCAGAATGCCTAAGTGGCATCTGTACCAGCAAGCAGGGCACTAATACTGGTATCATGACAGCATGTGGTTCCACAGCACATGGACACAAACACTGGCACAGTGCTGGTGTTCAGGAACCTGTATTTGACATTTATGGAGACAGTCCAAAGGTATTCCCAGGGGTGAAGTCGACTTTAGTCAGTTTCCAGAAGACCATGGGGTGTCTGAAGTAGCTGCCGGCTACTTATGCTGCATATGTAGCACAATGAATTTTGGGTGCTGTGTGGTTTCCGTGCTGTATGGCCGTGTTCTAGCAGCATTCTCTCCTGACGTTTCGCCTGCATCTGTGGCTGGCATCTTCAGAGGATCTGATGTTGGGAAAGCAAGTTGGGAAAGCAATATATCTGTTGGAGTGTCCAGGGTGGGTGGAGAAACCTTGTCTGTGAGTAACAAAGAAGGCAACCAGGTCAATAGTTGAGGGCATCTGAATAGAAGTATGAGTAACAATGAAGATTATAGCATGGGCGTAACACTGGAGATAGCAAGGTCACTGGTGGGAGCATCTGAATAGAAGTATCCTGGCCTTTGTTTCTTTTGTCTATGGTCATCCTGTGTTTGTGTGGAGCTGGTTAGACACTGTCTTGACTCTAGTATTTTTCAACACTGGCAGCCAAGTTCTGTTCATGAATTTTAATGGCGAGTTTCAGACCTTTGCTCAGTTTTGTATTTTTCCCTTCTTTGCTGTGCTTCTCCATTCCTCATTGGAGGCAGAGCAGCTACGCCATTCCTGGCCACTGTGAAACTAACCCCTACGCCCATGGATTGAGCTGTCTGACTTCTGACACAAGCAGGCTTTGAAATATTGAGATTACTTTTTCTAGATTTGTTATTCCTTTTTCTAATCTTTATTTGATCATTGATCTTTTCATGATGATGAAAAGTAATCATACATTCTGTTCTAATTCAGATATACAGTTTTTGAGACAATTCAGAACAGGAATGTTCTAATATATTGTTGAAGGCTTTTACGGCCAGAATCACTGACGTGTTGTGGGGTTTCCAGGATGTTTGGCTGTGTTCCAGTATGTTTTCCCCTGATGTTTTGGATGCATCTGTGGCTGGCATCTTTAGAGGATCTGAAGATGGCAAAGCAAGTGGAGTATATATACCTGTAGAATGTCCAGTGGGAGAAATAACCATTTGCATTGGTTAACATGTGTAAAGGGTGCAATTAGCAAGTGTGATTTGCATGTGTTAAATGGAATCCATCCATTTTAGCATATGTAAGAAACAATGAAGTTGCATAATCAATTAGTGAGGGCATCTGCATAGTAGTTGCCTGGCATTTCAATCCATTTAATTGCTTCCTGCCTGGAGACATCCTGTATTTGGGTGGTGTTCACTAACCATTGCCTTGATTCTAGTGTTTTTAAGTATCGGTAGCCTAATTTTGTTCATTTTTATGATTTCTTCCTTTCTGGTGAAATTGTCCATTTGCTTGTGGATTTCAATGGCTTCTCTGTGTAGTCTGATGTAGTGGTTGTCAGAGTGCTGCAAAATTTCTGTGTTTTCAAATAACATTCTGTGTCCAGCTTGGTTTATCATGTGTTCTGCTATTGCCGATTTTTCCGGCTGAACTAGTCTGCAGTGCCTTTCATGTTCTTTGATTCGTGTCTGGGTGCTGCGTTTCGTGGTACCTATGTAGACTTTTCCACTGCTGCACAATACGTGGTAGACTCCTGCGAAGGTTAGAGGATGCCTCTTATCCTTTGCTGAATGTAGCATTTGTTGAATTTTCTTGGTGGGTCTGTAGATTGTTTGGAGGTTATGTTTCTTCATCAGTTTCCCTATACGATCAATTATTCCCTTGATGTATGGTAAGAACACCTTCCCTCTAGATGGCTGTTTATCTTCCTTCCTGTGGTTTGTTCTTGGTCTTGCAGCTCTTCTGATGTCTGTAGTAGAGTAACCATTAGCCTGTAGAACCCAATGTAGGTGATTCAGTTCATCTTGGAGGTAAGGTTCACAGATTGTTTTTGCACTATCTACCAGAGTTTTTATTGTGCTCCTTTTTTGTCCTGGAGTTTTTATGTAGATATCTGACCTGGGCTAAGCCACAGAGTGTCTGAAGGTGGCAGGTAATTGACACAATCATTACTGCAAAACTATGGGAATGCAAATAAAGAAAATATTTAGAAAGAAGTTAGTCAAAGGAAGAATTGGAGTTTTTATGTAGATATCAATCAGTGTGTGTAGGTATTCTGTATACAGTGCACCCAATTGTTGGTTTGATTTGCGGATGGCTAAGACATTTAGAAATGGTAGTTTTCCCTTGTTTTCTTTTTCCATAGTAAATTGGATGTTAAGGTGGATATTGTTAATATAGTTCAGAAACTTGTTTAGTTCTTCTTCTCAGTGGCTCCAAATTGTGAACATGTCATCCACAAAATGGAACCATATAGTGGGCTTTTTTGGTGCAGTTTCCAGGGCTTGTTTTTCAAAGTGTTCCATGTAAAATTTGCTATTACAGGGCTGAGAGAACTACCTATGAATACTCCATCGCTCTGTTCATACAAAGCGTGGCCGTGCCTTACCGCGGCCGCCATTGCAGGAGGAGGGGCCCAGCAGTGAGGCCGTTTGCCCGGCCTAGTGAAGGGGCTGGCTTCGGCCGTGGCTGTGCGCATGCGCAGAGGGACTGGGTGAGTCTGGCTTGTCCTGGGAAGGGCAAGGGTGAAGGGCGGTGAGTGGATGATGAACTCTCGCGTAGCACAAGAGCTCGTTGTCCGAATGGGGCTGGGCCAGGGCCTATAAAAGGCCCTGCCTCGTGGTCAGGCCCCATTTGGAGCCAGGACGTCAAGGCTTTTTCCGCCCACCCGTTCCCTATTTTGTTGTGGTTGTTAAAATGTTGTTATTGTCATAGCCATTGGCGGGTTGCACACGGGGGATGATCCGCTGGAAAGGGGAGCTGGGGGAGCTTCCCTGTTTTGAACACCTCATTAAGGGGTGGGAGTGGAGCAAGATCACGGTAGGGATGCCCCACAGGGGGCTAAGAAGCTTGCGCCCCTAGTGTGAGTTGGATGGGGCCGCCAGTCATGGCACTTTGCCGGTCTGGATTTTGTCTCACTCCAATTTTTCGTTTGGTTTATTCCTCCAGGAACTGGGCTAAGGAATCAGTTTGCCCTGGGGACAGCACTGGTGCTGTCCAGAGGCTTGGATAACCCCCCTCCCCATGCTGCACCATCTGATTTTCCTATGCTTTCTGTTAATAAAGTTATTTGGCTATGGCCTGTTTCTTATCCACTTAAAAATGTGTTTGGAGTTTCTATTGGGGAAAGTGTAACTGAGCAGGAAGGGCCACACATCTACCCGCAATTAATTATCCCATTGGAAGTAACTTGTAGTGAGACAACATTGAAATAGGGCTGTGATGTCTTTAGAGAAAATCCGGTTAATGAGTGTGATGGTGTCTGCTATGGAAACCTTGGTGAACAGGGAAACCACATCAAAGCTGATCAGTTTATAATTGGGGTTTTGTTTTAGATTGCTGATTTTTTCTGTGAAATGGGTTGAGTCTTTAATGCAGTATGTGGTAAATCCAATCCTAACATGCTAATGTGATTTCCCCAAGGGTTCTTGCCAATACAACACTAATCTTAATTTCTTCCTTCTCTCTAAATATTTCCTTTATTTGCATTCCCATAGTTTTGCAGCAGTGATTGTGTCAGCTACCTGCCACCTTCAGGCACTCTGTGGCTCATCCCATCCATTCCAATTGCCCAACATTAATTTGCAGCAACAACTATAATTTTCTTCTGAATTCTAAAAGTCAGTAGTGTTTGTTTATACTGTTTATATTTTTTTTACTGTACTTGAATTAATTAATATGTTAATTACAGAGGGATTGCCACTTTTGTATGTAAAATGGTCAGCTGGTTCTGGTCCCAGATAACCTTTATATTTTTGAGTATTTTTTAACCTGTCAAATTCAGAAATATTATGTTACATTTAAGATGTATTAAAACTGATTTTGAAGGAATGCTTAATATGAAAATGAAATTCACCCAGTCCTTAAAGTAGATGTGCCAGAAAATCCCATTACAAGCTTAATTTAAACAGTATACCATTTGTAACTATGGACTTTTCAAAGGTGATCTATGCATTTTGTTTGTTTACTTGTAAGCATACGTGGATGCATACGTGGATGCAGTTCATATTAAAATGTAGCTCAGGTCCATTAACTCGCTTGCACTTTTCAGCATACAATTTGATCACTTTTTCATTATACCATAGAGATATTAAGTCTATAATAGACTTTATGTGTATCTCTATGATTCTACAGACCTTGGCTGTGAACCTGGAGCTGCATCAAAAATATTCTCAATTGGGCCCTGCAACTCCCAAGGCCAGCCCTAGCCCTTTCCCTACTGCTGGTGTCTGATAAGGACACCAGTGCAGACCCACCATGGCCCAGACTTCTGGGTTTTGTGGAGCTGAGGGAAAGGCAACCACTGGTGCATCTGCCTCCTTCACCAGAGTAGGTACCCCAAGGAGGGAAAATGTGCTAGCACAAGTCTATACCACTCCCTGAAGCCTTCTCTGGATGGGGCTGTTAGTTTCTGAAGATATTAAGTTTTTAAATGTTGAATTTAGGAATAGGTGGACCTTCCTGAGAAATTTCTGTAATTATATAAAAATTCTACTTTTGTCCTTCAAAATTCTACACATATTTTGTTCAAAAAGAAAGCATATTTCCCTTGAACTTTTTAGTTTCTGTAATCTTCAGTGAGAAATCTAAAAATTCAGGGAAAGAATAGTAGGAACGCATGAATGTCATGGCTGAAGTGCTCTCCAGTTTTGAAAGAAGAAATTGTTTCCTCAACAAACTTTTAATTATCTCTAGAATAATAGAAAGATATGAACAAGTTTCTAACCATTAATCCCCTCCCATTGGATGAAAAGTATATTTACATGGACCATATTTATTGATTTCAAATAATGGAGAGAGAGGTGACCTAGACTTTGTTTAACAGCAAATCAGTGCATTAGTAAGTTTAAATTATCTACTGGGAATGAAGCAGCCAACACTATTCTTTAAACAGAAAACTGCAACCTCCCAAGCTGTATAAGAGATCATGATGGTGCATATTCTCCGAGCATAACCTCCCACTCACCCATGCACACAGCTTTTAGAGTCTAGGCTGAAAGGATCAAGGTGACATGTAATTTTCATCACTTGGGATTAATTAATTAATGCACCCTACCTAAAACTAAGGTGGGGATTATTCAAAGAACTTCCCATCGTAGGAAAAGAATGCAAGCACGAAGAAAGCAGGCATCCAAAGCTCAGTTCAGGCAGTCAGCTAGACAGCTTTCCTTGAGTTTCAGCTTTTAGCCTATGGCGCACAACCTGGGACTTTCAATAATGGGCTCTGCATTGATTGTCAAGCTAAGTAAACTACAGGTTAGAGTTTCAGAGGAACCTTTAAATTTAAAAGAATTCCTACTTTTCAGCATTAGAATAATATTCTATAGATTATACGAATATGACACTGCTATTGTATTTGACATAGTTTAGTTCTCAGCATGTTTGAATTACTGGACATACCAGGCCAGATTTGTTTGTGTTTTCTGTGTCTATTTATTCACATGGCTTTTTGGGAAAAAAATGGAGCTAGTTTTTTTTAAGCTGCTTTGGATCAATAGGCCCTAAATGTGCTTAAATAAATTTTAACAATGCCTCCAGCCTTCAGCAGGGCTACTGTCTATTCTCCACATAGTTACAGCAAGATTAGTCACTAAGGGGCCAAAAAGGGATTTTTGGGGGAAGTTTACCAAGATTAGCTTTAGAGTTGCTTTCTTTTTTGAGGCTTTACACTGTCTTACAGAAAGGTCTAAAGGGCCTGGTGATTAAGTTGCCTCAAAAATATGTTGCTCTAAAATATGACATTGTTGGTTTGGTTACTATGGATTATGGAGGGGAAGCACAAGCTTTTTGGTTCAGCACAGTGACACAGCTATCAAGTGAAGAAAGATTTTGTTAAAATAACCACTTTTGCCTGCCTGGGCATGAGAGGATTCTGTTGGGACAGAAGAATTTCACTGCACTCCAGGGTTGACTGTTTTGGGACTGGAGGAGAGAAGGTAGCTAGTGGATGGTCAAGCAGCAAGCGGTAAAGACCTGACCTAGTTTATGCTGAGTCAAGATGGATTTGTCCAGTATTCCAAGCTGCAGGAGATTTGTATATCTAGATCAACAGTGTCCATACTCTGAATAGATAAAGATGTTTCGAGTGGAGTAGGAGGTACTATAGATCAGCTATTAATTAAGTCAATCATCAGTTTGTCAACTATTTGTGCCCCATGTTTTTATTCCATTTATCAGCAAACAGTGGATAAGGGCTCAAATGCGTATACTGTGCTCTGCTGCCAATATCAACTAAAAAAGGGAATACCTGTTAGTTTGGAAACATAGATGTTTAAAAACATCTAACAGGTTGCAGGTTGCAGAAGAACTTTCATTTGTAGGCACAGGCTTCTGTTGTGTTGTTGAACTGCTTATCTGCATGTAAGCTCAGGGAGTTCTGGGCTATTACCATAGTCTGTATACATGGGTTTGCCTTCAGTGCCTGAGAGTTTCAACCCTGATAGCAGCTTGTCATAGAGTGGGCTGCAAGAATGAGATCAAGTCCACTTAAATTTCAGAAAGCAGTCTTTCCTTTCATCTCTTAACTCCTACTTCTGTCATATTTCTATGTGATGCTGCTTCTCTTATGATTCACCTTGTGCTATTGTTGCTGAATGCAAATGAGTTCATACTAAACCAAAGAAGCTGCTCATCATTTTATCAGTATATCTTGTCAGCAATACCAAACACCTGGATGCCAGATTGTCAAAAATCACATGAATGTTGAGTTCAGGTCTGATCCACATTTATGATATAATCTAAGCAACAAATACCTGTCAGAAACTTGTTCCCTGGTGTTTGGGAAATTAGCCAAACACTAGCAGGTTTCTCCTGCAATGCTACTTTTTTGCTCTTATTGCTGCTGCTGTTCTAGTCCTTAAATGTAAATTGAGCTTAGTAAAATTTATTGATGATGAAATTTCTTTTCAGCAAATGATGAATAGGCATATACAAGGATTGCTGAGAAATAAATAAAACCTATGATTGTTCAGTGATTGTGATTGTTCAGCCCATTGATGAGAATTTACATTTCAGATTCAAATCAACTATGTATACAGTTGACTTAAACTTGAAATCTAAATTCTCATCATTGTCATATATATATGAAGAAAGTACATTATTAGATTAGTATTTAACAATGATAATATCTACAGATATTATGTACTCAGGTACATATATAAGCAGAAGAGTTTTTTTTAATTGTAGCTTCACCCTTCCGCAAGTTTTGGAAGCCTCTCCCCAAATTTAGATGGTTAGCCAGTATTAATTACTCTTATGTTTACTTGGAAGTAAATCACTGATTGGCTATAGGACTGTCAGAGTACTTAGATTTCAACCTGCACAATAAATCAAAAGAAAAATGAAGGTAGGCACAGTTTATAACTAACTTGTTCTTATTTGTTTTAATAGACATAAGAGACGTTAGTTTGACTGAACCACAATATGTGAAGAGGAAACAAACAAACCAAGTTATTACTTAACACAGGTATTATTTTCTTCCTGAGGTAACAGCCCCTATTGATATGAACAGCTCTTAATATATAGGAATGACAATATATGACAATGAACTGCTTATTATTGTCCTAAAAATTAGTCACCATTCACACACTTTTCTAGGTTAGGTTACAAATTGAACAATAAATGAGTTCACAATAAATAAGTAATTAAATTAGTGCAGATTTGCCTAGTTTATTTTTGCATCCATGAAATTTTTACAAAACTTTTTTTGTTCTTTGATTATTTATCATTTGTCCTGTCTAATTATGATAGTAAACCTAGATTGTTATTAATCAATAGCTGTTATCATTTTCCCCATAAAGTCCTGCTGGTGGTTTGCATTAAAAGAAGTGTAAACTTAGCTATAACACACAACTACAATTGTACTTAGCCTCTCCCCCCACCTTCCAAAATCTATTTTTAAGAACCCAATTATTGGACAATTCAGCAAGAGATTTCATACATATATTCAAGCGATTGAAGTCATTGTGACTGACAGGAGGTTGTCCTGCTCCTGAAGGAAAAAGTCAGCCACTCAGATGACCTGTAAAAGTGCTGCTCCGTCATCCAATCACCTTTGGAAAGGGAGATGAGATGATCATGGGAATACAGGAGAAGAGGGAGTGGAGTTCTGCCTCAGGGAGAGACCAGTGGCAGCTCAGGTCTGGCTCAGGAAAAAGAGCAGAGTGAGTTCTGCTTGGCTGTGGGGCGCAGAGGTTTAGGTCTATCTCTGGAGCTAACACAGTGGTCGATTATTAGACCTGACTCTGATGATGAGCAGACCTTGTACAATTTAGTCTAACTCTGGAGAAAGGGCAGGCTGGTGTGAGAGGAATCCTGTATGTGAAGGAGGATCCAACCTAGTGGCCAGTCAATAAAAGTCAGTTTGTGTCTGAAAGCATTGTGGAAAAGTCTAACTGCTCTTTTAAATCATAAATAGTTTACATTTTTGTGCCTCAGCTAAATTTTCACTTTATCTGCCTGAGGACCTGTGCTCTGGTTTGTTCCTTTAAAACCAACCTGTAAATAAATATATATTCTTAGTTGTTTATACATTGTGATCTCAATAGTCTCCTTGTTTACTATAAAACCTTCCCTTCCAATTACCGTCCGATTAGTTTATTGTCCATCACTGGCAAGGTATATGCAAAATATTTGCACAATAAACTCTCTTCATGGATTACAGAAAACAAAATCATTGGCCCAGAACAAATAGGATTTCAACATGGGAAATCTACTTTAGATCATTGTTTGATCCTTAGGACTCTCGTCACAAAATACACCAGCGGAAGCAAATCATCCCTGTTTGTGGCCTTTTTGGACTTAAAGGGGGCATTTGACTCTGTCTCCAGAGATCTACTGTGGAGAAAACTTGTTAATCTAGGAATTGACAGAAGGCTACTTACACTAGTAATGGCCTTACATCATGACACTACCTGTCAAGTCAAATGCTCTCCTGATGGTATACTTAGTCCTTATATACCAATTAACAGGGGTGTCAAACAGGGGTGTGTTTTGGC
The DNA here is from genome assembly GCF_021028975.2 of Sphaerodactylus townsendi. Taxonomy (NCBI): domain Eukaryota; kingdom Metazoa; phylum Chordata; class Lepidosauria; order Squamata; family Sphaerodactylidae; genus Sphaerodactylus; species Sphaerodactylus townsendi. The sequence continues at coordinate 96,355,560 of NC_059433.1, forward strand.
CCCAACCCTATTTAATCTTTTTTTTAAGTGATCTGGCTTCCTTTTTGATGGAGGATTCCTCGCACTGCCCTGCTTTGAATCATATGACCATACCTTTACTTTTGTATGCTGATGACGCTATATTACTCTCCCGTACAAAAGCTGGCTTGAAACGCTTACTGGCACGCTGTGTTGAATATTGTAGTCATAATAACCTGACGCTTAATTTTGCAAAGTCAAAAATAATGGTTTTTGCTTGTTCTTGGAGACCATTTAGTTGGCCAATAAATAACGAACAGCTTGAACAGGTCAAACATTTTAAATACCTGGGTCTCCACTTTAATTATAACTCCTCTTGGGTTACCCAAAGGAAATTGGCCATTGAATCAAGCAAACTTAGTTGCAAGGCCATTAGCTTAGCTATTTTCGCACCAAAGGTCATGAATTTGTACCTGCAGCCATTAAGGCATTTAATGCTAAAATCACCATGCAATTACTATACGGAATCCCACTGTGGATACAAGCATGGAGCTGCGATATGGAAAGAGTTCAGTCATGCTTTCTCTATAGTATACTCGGCTTACCTCACTCAGACCCAGCTGCCGCGGTCTGTTTGGAGGTGGGCCAACATTTACTCCATACAAGAGCATGGTGCATGACTTTCCAATTCTGGATACGATTGTGCTTTAACAACTATCACAAAAGTTTCACCTATCAGGCTCTTTCTTTCATAGCCAAAACTGAGTGGTGGTCTTTTGTTGAGGCGAAAATCCATGAAATGTGTTTATCCTTGGATGCATTGGCTTTAATGAATGCCAATGAGCTAAAGCTGACTATCAAAAGAGATTGGATGATCTCGAGTATAGTCACCTGATGCAGCAGGCTAATAAACGCTGCTCTCCCTTGCACTTGGGTATACCATTAAAACCCTATACCATGGCCAAGTATTTCCATTTGGTCTTAGAACCCAAATTGCGACGAGCCCTGACCCTTGCCAGGTGCAATATTCTCCCTTCAGCTACCACTCAGGGCAGAATACAGAAAGTGCCTTTTAATGAAAGATTTTGTCCCTGCAGTTCAGTTTACGAAGAATCAATCCAACACGTGATATTACACTGCCCGTTACACAGTTTAGCCAGGAATAAATATCTAAACCCGTGGTTAAAACCCCCCACTGATAATATTAATCTATCAATTGTGGTAACGATGTTGGATTGTGGTTCTGCAAGTGTATTGGAAGCGCTGGCTAACTTTTTGTGCTCTGTCATCAGCAAACGGTTATAACTGTACTGGAGATTGTATCATTACACTGAGGTCGCCATTTTTCTGGTATATTGCTGCTGTTTTAATTATGCCATTAAAGGTTTATATATATATAAAATACTATAAAACCTACCTCACAGCATTGAATCCAAAACCAACACACTTGCTACCCGGAATACCTGGAAACTGAAGGGAAGGTTTATAGTTCAAAATGAACCTAGTTCCTAAAAATCCTAAAAATCTTAGGAAACTGTGTGTATCCCCACAGTTAGAGGGGGGGGGAGCTTGTCACAACCATCAACCCCTATATATCTTATACGGTCCACTGGATGATGGTTAAAAAATAAAATGATGTCAGGGAGGCTATGACACATTGAACTCAAGACTTAAATCATGATGGCTCTCCGGCATCTTTATTGTATGAGCTGAACTTGGATATGACTGCCTCTTAAAGGTCCTCAGTCAATTATTATTGATAACCTTTACAGTTTTGTGATGGTTCTAATATCAGCTGCAATAATTAAGACGTTAAACAGAGTTATCACAATTGACTTCTGTGAGTATTTTGCTCTGTAATGATCTTGACAATGAACTCGTTAATGAATTGTTGAATTGCTGGAGCATGGATTAACTTAAAATCAACAAAATACATATGTGATGTACACACACATACAGTTCCCTAATTATGAACACTTAATTAAATTGCATCATCATAGTGAAGTGCAAAGAGCTATGGTGCATCTCTGTTCACAGTATCTTGTGTCTTCTCATTTTATTAAGATGAAAGAAAAGCATTCATTTCTCAGTCACACCTTTAACTCACAGAAATGGAAGTCTGTAGTAATTATTACACCTAATGAGCACACACATATATCTTGATTAATCATCTGATCTGAAACTTAGAATCCTAAATAGTTAGAAGCCAGTATCATTACACCCAAATATATATTTATGATCCATGATCTGAAAAAGGATAACACCTACTGCAGTTTATTTAAAAAATTAGATCTGGTCTATAGTTTAAATAAGCTAGTTACCACCAAAACAATGCAATGTTATTAATAAGTTTCATGCTTGTAAAATAATGATATAAACTGAGAAACATCAGTGAAAATGTTAGCTATGGCTTAACATGCATGAGGACTGTGATGTGGTTAGGTTGAGGACAAATGAGCGGCTGCTGGCAGTAGAGCAAGAATGAGTGCAATCTGGACTTGGCCTCCTATCCACAGC